>NC_088995.1:10303711-10518711 GCF_963932015.1 Anas acuta | reverse complement strand
ACCACCCGGAGACGCGGTGTCCCCAGAGCTCCCCGCCTGCAGCTGCTGCAGACTGTCCCATAAGGGCTCTTTCCTTGCAAGGACTTCCCCCCTTTTCTGTTGGGATATCCGATATTCCTTGCTGTCCCACCTTGTTCCCTGTCATGGCAAAGAGCAGATCATCACCACTTGTTCTGCAGCTCACATGTTTTCACGGGGATTTGGTGCAGCAGATGATGCTATATATTAATTACCGGCATAACACACTGTGCCAGCACAAACAAATTAACACAAACAATAATCAGCAGGGCTCAGCGTCCTAATGGGAGGCTGCACAACCTACAGGGCTCCTGCTGGGATAATTCTTCTCCCCACGTTGCTGGGTATTTCACTGGACACGTTGCAAACTTGACCCAAGCACCATAAGGAACGGATGCTTCAGCCAACGTCAGCTGCTTCTTCGAATCCAATCCAGCATAAAAACTGACTAACTCCATCCCAGAGATTTTTCTTCTTGCGTCAATGCTGGAGCTGTACCCTCTGGAACGCGTCCAGCCGAGAGGCACCCGGGCTCTGTGCTGTCACTGAGGGCGGCTTGCGCATGTTAACAGCACGCAGGAGAGTGCAGCCTCTGGGAGCACGGACCGGACCTGAAAATAAGCCTGGGATGCTTCCCAGAGCCCAGATTTGTCTTCATAAAGGCAGTGTGGCTTCTACCAGCTTGCTCCACTCCTTCTCCTTCTCCTTCTCCTTCTCCTTCTCCTTCTCCTTCTCCTTCTCCTTCTCCTTCTCCTTCTCCTTCTCCTTCTCCTTCTCCTTCTCCTTCTCCTTCTCCTTCTCCTTCTCCTTCTCCTTCTCCTTCTCCTTCTCCTTCTCCTTCTCCTTCTCCTTCTCCTTCTCCTTCTCCTTCTCCTTCTCCTTCTCCTTCTCCTCCTTCTCCTTCTCCTTCTCCTTCTCCTTCTCCTTCTCCTTCTCCTTCTCCTTCTCCTTCTCCTTCTCCTTCTCCTTCTCCTTCTCCTTCTCCTTCTCCTTCTCCTTCTCCTTCTCCTTCTCCTTCTCCTTCTCCTTCTCCTTCTCCTCCTCTTTCTCCTCCTCCTCCTCCTCCTCCTCCTCCTCCTCCTCCTCCTCCTCCTCCTCCTCCTCCTCCTCCTCCTCCTCCTCCTCCTCCTCCTCCTCCTCCCTTTGCCCACCTATACATGTGCCCATCCTCAAAGGATTTTGTGACCAGTGGGTCTCTCCCTTTTTCCCTTTCCCCAGTGGGACACTGCCCATTTTCGGAGCGTTGTGGTGGGGCACCTCACTGGGAGGACAGGTGAGGCAGGGCCCTTCCCAGCTTGCCGACCCACACCACACAGCAGAGCCGTCCCCAGACACAAGGCACGTGAGGATTTGGGGCCATTGCTCTGGCTCCTGCCTCCACCACCCAGCAGCCCAGGAGGACGCAGCCCTGCTGCGGGTGCTGGGGGCAGGCTGCCCACGCAGGGGACCGGCCGGCCGGGCGTTCAGCCCTACCCGTGGGCAACACGTGGCCTTGCTCGTGCCCAGCTCCCTGCGTGTTCCTGCTGGCACAGTCCTGGACAGGGACCTGGCAGCCCGCAGCAGGCGCCGTATGGGCAGGAAGGGGCAGGGACCTCCCCAGATGCCGGGAAGGCCTCACAATGGGCTTTGTAATCGCTGCCCGAGCTCTGGTAAGGGCAATGCGTGTTACTGAGCTCCCTCGGCGCTGTGAAGCAGAGCGGAGCTGAGCAAGGCTCAGTGCTCCCAATCCGGCCTCAGCCGTGGCTCAAACAAGCTGGGTGTGGGGTGCCCAGGTCACTCGGCACTGATTTAAAGCCTTTTTCTAGCTGCATCTTGATGTGCTCAATGTAAGCAACAACGAAGACGTTTAGTCACCTTGAGAAGTCTGTTTGGCATTGAAAGAGATCCAGGATAATTTTGGCTTAGGCTTCTGTATAATTTATTTATTGTATTTTTAGGTTTTGTTGTATAAAATAACCCTGCACCATTTCTAGCTCTTCTCCAATGACACCTTAGTTAACTCTTGTTCTTCCTACTCGTTACCTTGACTTCCCACGTTATAGTTGAGATGCCAGCCTGGAACTGGTCAGGAATCACCATTCCCATGGATTTTCGTGTTTTGTGTGATTCTTTCAAACAACGCTTTTAAAGGAAAATGGTGACTGAATCCAACTTGTTCTCAACCAGGTGGCTGCTGCGTGAGGAACATCCTCCTGCCTGTCCGGGACAGGTTACGGACGTGGAGGTGCACAGTCAGGCTTCCCAGAGGTGAGAAGGAAAACAGCCGTTTCCTTCCTCTCCAGTTTTGCAGGGGAAAACCTGGCGTTGGCAAAGCCAGAAGCGGGACCCCCATCACCCGAGGAAGGCAGATGTGTAGGGGAACCTGTAACCTGTGGGGCCCGAGCTGTGCGGCTGCCGGCTCTGTGGTCAGGGCTCCGTGCCTCCGGCAGCCGCCACGGGGAGCTCTGTGGGGCCATGGCCTGGGGATCGCCACCAGCCCTGCAAAAAATGCAAACCGAGTGGCACTGAGGGGTGGCTCGCTGTCAGGAACTGCCGATGCGGTGGCTGATCTTTTCCTTGCCAGCACAACTCGGCTCAGTCCTTCCTCTGCGGAATTTGCACAAGGACAGATTAAAGAAAGCCAATTTCCTTTCTCATCAAATCAATTCCTTCTGGGGCAAACAAAGCCACGAGCGCAGCGCTCTTGTCCTCCCGTGATCTTGTGGTTTGCTCTGGCTGGAAGAGGCAGCTTTGGAAAACCCGAGCCCGTTTCCTGCTCTGCGTGCCGCAGTGTATATCCTCGCCTCAGCCCTGGAAACGCTTTGATGGATATTATTAGGCCCGGAAAGCATTTGGAGCTCCTTTCTTCCGTACGAGCCGACCAAACTGCTACGGGATGAAAGAGGGGCAAATTGGAAGGGTCTGTGGATGCTGCGGGCAGGCAGCGCTGTGCTGCTGCCTGCGATGGGGACCGGGGCTGGGTCACTGCTGGGCCCCAGGGGAGGCAGGACAGCACTGCCACCAGCTGCCAGGAGGCAGAGCCGTGGTGGGGATGGCAGCTGCCAAAAGCCCCGCTCTGCTGCTGGCTTTGAAACTGGGACAGATTCAAGCCCTGCCACCCCCTGTTTTCCACCCGGGCGCTGTTACAGCACCGTGCCCCCCATGACTGGTTCTACCCAGCGACTTTGAGGCACGCTTGTGCTGGCTGCGGGCACAGGAAGGGCCTCACCAGGCCAAGGCAGCGTCGCAGAGGGGAAGGCTGTGCTGCTTTGCCCTCAGGCTGTCTGCCCCTTGATTTTGTTGTCCTCCAAGGCAGCTCCTGCCTTTCTGTTGCCCGCCAGCAGGACAGGCTGTGCTCGGTGCTGCCGGGCAGGTGGAGCAGGGGAGGCTGGAGAGGGGCAGCGTGGCACCAACTCGATGCCAGCACAGCCCAACCCCTGCTGCCTGCATCCAGCCCCAGGTGCCGGACTGTGACCCCTTCTGAAATAAATATTCCGGGTCCAGCGAGTCCCAGCCCTCCCCAGCCTGCCCGCATCGGGTCCCAGGAGCGAGGCGACCCAGCCTTTAGCCCCTCTCACAGCAGCCATTGCCCACCCTGAGGCCCCGTTCACACTCAGCCCCGCAGCCGTCGGGAGCAGGAGCCTCTCACCACTTTGAATGGAAAAGTGGCTAAAAGCAAAGCCAAGCAAAACCTTTCTGCAGCTTTGCTTTGCGCGGAGCTGGAGCTCTGATCAGTGCCTTGCCACTAACACAGTCAAGAAACGACAGTGCGGAAATCTTGGGGAGCGAACAGCGCTTGTGGTTGTTGGTGAAATCCCATATTAGTAGAAAGGTCTGGTAAGTGGAAGCAGGAGTCGCTCTGACTACAGCATCTGTTGGATGTGGAGAGTGGTTATGACTCTCTCCAAATACAATGCACATGTACTGGGGAAAATGACTGCTACAATAACAGGAATAAATCTTAATAGAGACTTGGGTGATAACAGACACCGTAGGGGAGTCATCGAAATGAAAAACACATGGCAGCGGCGCTGCCAGACCTGAATGGAAACCCCTTGGAAGGACCAGCAGACCCCGTACCTGGGAAGGGGAAATGTGCAGGGGAGAGCGACAGGGGAACGGGGCTGGGGTACAAATGAATCCCGTCATCAGGCCCTGATGTGAAACTACAGCAGTGGGGTTTGGTGTCAGCCCTGCTGCCTGCTGCCCTCGTCCACAAGTCCGGGTCCAAACACCGCCCAGTTCACACTTACCCACTTCTCTGAGCTCACAGGGGACATTTCTGACTGCTTTCAAACAAGACCTCAGCCCGGGCTGTTTGGCAGCTCGAGGTCCCGTTTTCTCTGCCTTTTGGCAGCAAGCTGGGGCAAGGCTGGCAGAGGAGGAATCGCGGAGGAGCAAACTCAGGGCCTAGGGAAGTTCAGGCACAGCCCTGGGCTGCAAGGGCAGGACGGATTTGTTTTCCTGCAGTCACAGGAGCTACAAACTGAGCCCAGACTTCATGGTATGGCAAAGAACAAGCAGACGGGAAGCTTGGCTGGAACTGACAGGTTTTTGGCAGGAAGCAGTGAGAGACAGGACAGAGCGACGTTAAATGAAATCGCACCTTCTCCCGAGCGCTGGGAAATGTCTTCAGCAGAGGAGAAACCACAGATCAGCCAGAGCGTGGAAACCCAGCTTCACTTTGCTCTCCCCGAGAGCAGCCTGGTGGGTAATGATGGATAAACACGTGTGCTGTGGAAACACAGCCAGGTCAGCACGGGATGAGGGCATCGTTTCTCCCCTGGGTTTGCAGGGAGCAGGAGGTGTGAAGAGCACCCCCAGGATCCCAGGGCAGGTCAAGCCTCTGCCAGTCAGACCCCGGACTCTGGGCCAGGAGCAGGCCGTGCTGCTCGGTTACCTGGGGGCTTTTCCACCACCACGGGGACCAGCTGGAGCTCCTCGATCGGTTCAAAGGTTGGTCCTGCACCAAAGCTCAGCCATGCCAACCCCTGTGGCCACACGATGCTGGGGCAGGGGTGGGTGTCAGGCAGGGACTGTCACCTCCTCGTTCCCTCTCAGAGGTGAATGTGCAGCCTCCAATCATCCCATCCAGCCCAAACATGACAACTGGGGATTAAATGGTGGAAAATTCAAACCACAGCTGAGGAAGGGGCTTGTCCTGGTCAAGACACACGGCTTGCTAGCATGAGACAACCTGGGGCACCAGCAGTAAATAGAGATGTAACGGTAATGGAAACATGGCTTCAGGGAGGGAGGGAGGATCATGGAGCAGACCCTAAGTGCCTAATGCCTCCAGGATGTCAGGCGCTTTGCCCCTTGTTGGCAGTATTTTAGTTGTATCCTAATTTGCAGCCTCTGGTTGGAGCAGGTGTCTGAGGACAGCACCCAGGGGATGGAGCGACTCTGGTGCTTGCCACAGCCCGGGCTGCACTGGTGTCAGAGCTGGGCATGGCGCTGGGTGCACCACTCATCCACCTTGATCCAGGCCAGGTTTAATAACCCAGCCTGAAGTCTTGTTTGCTTACAGTCAGAAATCATCCCTGTGATCAGTAAGGGGGAGCCCGGAGCTTTGGGCTGGTCTGTTCCACCAGGAGAAGGACAGATCCTGCTCCAGCCTGGGACTCCTGCCCACGGCTGGGACAGTCGCTGGGACAAGCCTGGCGTGGTGCAGACGCCTGGAGTTGGCTCCATGTAATGTGCAGCAGGCAAAAGAGATCAAACAGCATCTTTACAGCAGCCCGGAACAGGAGGTTTGCTTTATCTTATGTTTAGTCACAATAAACGAGCCAATAAAATAGGAATAAGTGGTCACCGAAAATTATTTCAGAGTCAATAAAACAGAGAGAGCTCAACAACGAAGGGTGAGTCGTTAACACTCCTCCTCTTCCCTGTCACAGGACGCGGGCAGGGTTTTACAGGTGACGAGCAAATGCATCTGAAAACCCCAAAACCCCACCAGCAGCAGAGCCCCAGCTCCCGTTGCTGGCTGGGGACCCTCCCTGAGGCTGTGCCCCCCCGGCTGCAGGATGCGGCCGTGCCCACGTTCACCCTGCAGTGCCGCTGCCTCTCCCCGCACGGCCGCAGCTTCGTCGGGAGCCAGGCAGCAAAACCGCGGGCGCTGAGCTGAGCTCTCGCGCTGAGCAAACAAGCCTTCCGAAAGGTTTAGAGGACCACCTTCACGCGCAGAGTGACCCCCCGTGTTTAAACCAAACAATCTTGACCTCTCTATGAGTTGTAACCACATAAAAGCTCACCTTTTGGACTCTCCATTAGGTTTTATGATGTGCTTCCATATTTAAATGGACATGACTCACACCAGGGTTTCTGCCGTGCCTGTGAAAGAAAGAAAAGATGAATGCCAGATGTTACGTATGACTTACTTCAGGGGGGGAAAAAAAAGGAAAGAAAAGTAAATTAAATGTTGGGCTGGGCTTTTGCAGCTCTCCCCGCTCAGGTGAGCATCAGGCTGCTGTTTGCATTTGCTTTAAAAATGTCAAGATTTCCTCAGAGTGAACAACCTGATTGCTTCAATTACCCGCCTCCATCCCCACGGCCCTGGTGCTTTTGAGGGGAGGAGACAGCAAGGCAAGGCTGTGCTGGTCCCGCTCCCAAAAAGCACAGCCAGCCCAGAAGCCCCAGGTGGGGCCCAGGACACTGCAGCTGGCCCAGGGCAGCGCAAGCCCCTGGGGCTCCTGGAGGAGGCAGAGCCCGGGCTCCCCTGTGCTGGGGCAGTGTTTTCCAGCCATGGTTTGTGGCTTCCCCAAATGCCAGAAATTACTGATTTACTATTTTTTAACTCAAAATTACAATACAAAGACACCCTTCTCGGGGTATTTCCAATGTCAGTGCCACAGCCCCAGTGGGGATGCACAGCCCCGTGGCACTGCTCATTGAGACATCAACGGGGCCAGGCCCAGGTAGAACCAGTATGGCCCAGTGCCTTTACTGGGGCAGCTGAGCTCCTGGTTTCCTGTGAGCACGCAGCCCCCCCAGCTCACCCTCCTCACCGGGGGGCTTCAGTCGTCTGTCAAAAGGCTGCTGGGCAAGGCGGGCGCTGTCAGCACCTCCCTGTTTATTTGTGGAGAGGAAGGGAGCTGGGGGCAGCCCCGCTTTGGGGTGGTGCCGTCCCTCACCCGGAAAACCTTGGGGAGGGCAGCGGGACGGCCGTGTGGTGGAGGAGCTGCAGGGGCAGGGGCTGAGCAGGCTGGGGAGGCATGGGCATTTCCCAGCGGTGGCAAGGGAGAGAGGGGGGTGTTTGCTACCCGGGCCTCGCTTTAGGGCTGGGTCCAAAGCCTGGAGCCTTCTCTGGGCTTACTGAACCATGTGCCGAGGACAACTTCAAGGTGTCTCTGCGGCAGACCTGGGGCAGCGAGGGTTTTTTTCCCAGTGAGGTTGGACTGCTTATCCCAGAGCACGGTGTGGGACAGACAGACCTGTCAGGGTAAGGCACTGGGTGCAGCCTTGCAGCACGTTTTATATGCGATGAGTGGAGCACCAAGAGGCTTCGCAAAGGTGTCTCACAGTCCCTTAGGGGTGAGAGCAAAGCCAGAGCTCAGGTGCTGCCCCCACCGCTGGCACAGCACCAGGCAGGACCCAGCACTGGGAGGAGGCAGCCCAAAGCCCCAGCTTGGTAAAACATCACCACCACCAAGCTCTGCCCAACCACTCTGCTCGCTCCCTCCCCGTCTCTCCAACTCTTCCCAGCCACCTGCCCAAGGTGCACAGTGTGAGCACACTGTGTCAGCCTGCACCCGTGCACACACCACCGGGCTGAACCGGGGCTCTTCTGCCACGCTCACAAAATCCAAATTGCTGGTTTTTGTCTAAAGCTTCAGTGTTTTCCTGCGCTGGTAAGAAGCAGGCTCGGTTACTTGAAAACAACCCCTTTGTTTCACTGAGAGACTGCGGCTCCACTGGTGCCTTTTCTTTGCCTAGGAGCCATAAAGGTCTCATTGTGTGAACGTGAATCTTAGCTAAACAATCCCCTTTCTGGGGCAGTGAAGGCTTCTGAGAAGCCAGATTTCATTTCTACACTCGGTAGCAGGGATGGAGGGGGGGTGAGGAGTGTGGGGGGGTTGTTCGGGGCCGTTTTTCAGGCTCCGGGCTTGTGCCAGCCCCTCCAGCCGCAGGGCACTTTGCCAGCCAGGGAACCTGGGGGCAGAGACTGAGGTGGCCACGTCCCGTGTGCTGTTGTGTGTGCAGAGGCAGTGCCTTCCCTGAGGGACCCACCCCGCATGTATCCCCTCCCTGTGAGCCCGGTGGCAGGGATTTCAGCTGTGCGTCGCAAGGAACACGGCACCGGGTGCTGCAGCGACAGCCCTCGTGGCAGCCTGCCCGCCCCCAGCTGTGAGCCTTTTCCCTATCCATCCACCCATTTCATTTGACTCTCTCATTTCTGCACTGGGCACAGCCAAGGCTCAGCGGCGCATGGGGACACACAGGTGCTGCCCCATGGCCCTCCTGCTCCAGGTGCATCAGCCTCCCCCCGCCACGTCCCTCCTCCAGCAGTAACATTTGCCGTATTCCTCCCTCGGCTCTGACTTTCGTCAGCGTTTTCCAGGCATTTCCCTGAGTCAGCCCCCACGTGGCCCTCCCCAGCCCCGAGGTGTCGCAGCACCGGGCGGGCCGGGCGCTCCCCGCCAGCACCCGCTCTCGCCCCGAGCAAGCCAGGTGAGCGGCGTGGGCTCGAGGGTGCCCGGCCGTGCCGGCAGCTTGGCTCCCGCAAGAAAACCTTCGCCTGGCTCTGCCAGTAAAAGGAAGAGGCAGCTCCACTGCTCGCTGGTTGCCTGTCCCTCCTGGCAGTGCAGGTGCTGCCCCCACTCCTTTCTAGTAGCATCGTTTCTTGTCCCATGGGGAGAGCAGGAGGGGGCCAGCACCAAGCCCTGCGTAACCAGCTCACAGCCCTCAGCAAACTCCAGGTCTAGGGCCAAAAGTAACACCAGAGGAGCCAGCCTTCAGGTGCTGCCTGCCCTACCGGCTCCTGGGGAAGGACAGCACGGCCACACACCCGGACCACGACCCACGCACCTGGAGCACTGCGGGGCTGTGGTGCCAAGGGGTGGACATCTGCAGCGAGCATCTGCATGCAGGGGAGGTAGGCATTGTGCCTCGTCCCCACCATAAACCAGCTGGGATGCATTTCGGGTTGTTTAACAAAGGGTCACCCTTAAAGCAGCAGGGATAAGCAGGTGAGCAACCCCCAGGCCCGTGCCGTGTGTTGGTCCTTCCCTGCGCTGGGTGCCGCACACACAGAGCATGAAGCTCAGCTTTGCCCACGCTGAGGTCACAAGCACCAGATCCTGCCCATCGCAGCTCTTCCGGCACAGCTCTGTAACAGCCCCAAAACACAACCAGCTATTTGTGCTCAGCCCTTGTTGGGAGGCTCCTCTGGGGAGGACCCGATGCTCCGCGTGGCCGCTGCTCCCTGCAGCTGGCCGGGGACCGGCACGTCGACATGAAAGGGGTCCTGTGCTCCCCACCGGGGCGGGCTCTGCTGCTGCAGACAGATGAGGCTGAAACTCCACACTAAGCGTGTGTAAGGACATTAAGCTGTTGGAACTAAAGGATAATTTGAAAAGTATTTTTCTTAATACTGGCATTAGGTTTCCCTAGCTTGCAGTTGGTAAAGAGAAAAAGAATGTCCTTACTAAGGGAAAGCGAGTGAAAGCCGAACCGGGGAGGAATTAGGGGGTGGTGGGTGCTCGGAGCCAGGTCCCCTTGCTTGCTCAGGGCTCCGACCACGCGTGGGGCGAGAGCAAGGCTGTTCCCAGCCCCGGCCCTGCTGAAACGCCCTGGGGGCCACTGCTTGTTTCTCACTGTCAAACTACAGCATGGGGAGAGGGGAGCAGCACGGCCACACACCCGCATCCACGCCGTGTCCTGCCCACACCGAGCACGGGGCTCGATGCCTGTCACAGCCCTGGAAACGCTCGGGTTAGGCAAAGCTCTTTGCCAGCAGTGATGAGCTGGAAGGTTTCCATCTCCACGTCCCACAGAAAGCCCCCCAGGTACCGACTGAGCACTGCGACGTCCTTACCCAGCTGCTGAGTGAGCTGGGCATGAACAGGGAGCACAAAGTGCTCTGCAACTTCTGGTTCCCTTCACATTTTGGGGCCTCGCTCCTTGGCTGGGGCAAATCAGTGCCGATTCAGTGCACTAAGGGGTTAGATGTGTCGGTTCTCAGCACCGTCCCGCCCCTGGACCCCACGGGGATGGCAGCGCAGCCTCTCCCCTGCCTCTCTGCTTTCCCACCTCCATCCCATCAACGGCCCCGGGGCCGCGGGCTCTTCGCTTGCCTCTGCTTCTGCTCGATGCCTCTGCCACCACGGGCCAGGGCAGGACGCGGGGCCCGACGCTGCGCCCGCGCTGCTGAGTGCAGGAAGCTGATAAGTCGGAGGCTCGGGGAGCACGGCGAGGCGCTGCGCCGCCCGCGGGGCATCAGAGGAGCCCACGGCCCTCATAGAGGAATTCCTGTGCCCTTGCAGAATGCCCGTGTGAACGGAGGCAGGAAAATTAGCCGCAATATGGCTTTTTGTGATCGCAGAGAAATTGCGAAAGGAAGGAAAATAAAAAAAGGTTCCGTTTTCCTCTCGCTCCCCTTCCCCGCAATGCTGGAAAGGCTCAGGAAGTGCCCGGCCATCAGGAACAATGTGCAAAAAGGCCGGCACCGCTTTCCCTGGTGAACCTGGCGGGGTCCCAAGCAAGGACCACAACACCCAGTGGGAGCAGGGCTCCCCGTGCCCCTCGTGGGTGAACGAGGGCTGGGCTCCCCTGGCTTTTTCATCCTCTTCCGCTGCCAAACCCCGCTGCCATGCCCCCGGTGCGATGAGCAGGAGAGCAGGAGAGGGTGGGGAGGCCAGCAGGGAGGTCTCACCCTGCCTCTTTTATCAGACGTCTCCCCCAAAACTGCTTTTTGACTGAGCATCGGGGCTGCCCCAAAGCTGCCTCATTATGAACCACTCGTGCCCCCACAGACACTGTGGCTGTGACAACGGGGGAGGAGTAAGGGTAGGGCCCAATTCCCAGGGTCACACCCGGTGCATCGCTCACTCCGGGGTGAGGACTGCTCTGTGGGCAGGACGGGGCCCCCACGTCCCCACTTTGGGTCAAGGCTGCCAGCCAGAGCCTGCCCCACAGCCTGGCATCCTCCAGGGCCTCGCACATCCCCTGTGCTCGTGCACAAATGCTGTGCTTCCCCAAATAGCTGCTTTTCTGGGAATGTCCCGTGGCCCCACGGAGGCTCGGGTGGTTGGCATCGGATGACCGAAGCTGTTGCGTGCTCCCATTGTTCCCCAAGGCGGTTATTAATAGAGCACCATAATAATAGGGGATATTTATAAAACACCTCCGTGCCTGGGAATCCAGAGCAATCTGCAAACCTAGGCAGGTCCCTCTGCCAGCCACGAGCGGCTCTGGCTATTGCCACAAAGGGAAAACGACCCCTGTACCTCATCGAATGGCATGGGAAACGTGCGGGCTGGAGGGGCACTGCAAAGGGCTGGTACAAGGCGTGGGCACTGGCACCGTGCTGCCGTGAGGGCGCAGGGCAGGGACAGCCCCGTCCTGGCCACTTCCCTGCCAGCAGGGTGCAACAGGGCTGGGGAAGCCATAAATGCTGTTCTCCAGCTTGGGAAGAGCGTTCCCACTTTGCTTAGCTTTACAGATGGGAGCAATGAAACCAGGTGCAGGTCTCTGAGCGGTGCCAGCCGTGCTGTGCCCCGTGGGCCAGGGCTGGGCTCGGTGCCCGGGAGGTGCCGTGCAGGTGAGCGGGTGCCAGCCGTGGTGGGACGGGACGGGGCGGGAAGGCGCAGAGCCCGGCTGTTGCCCCGTACCAGCAACATCACAAAACCCAAACAAATCCGGTCCTCCCCCCAGCCTTGCTTGAGGAATTAGAGAAATGAGGCCATTTATGTCTTCACACGGGCGACTGAGCCTGGCAATGACCTTTGGTCACTACGGAGCGGGGCTGGATTTGAAATGTGAACTAGAGAGCAGGAGGTGAAAACCTCTGTATCCCATTACAAATCCCTGGGGATGCCCAGGGCTTGTCAAGTCGCGGTGCTTTGCTGCTTATTTATTACTATTTGTCCACCACCGGAGCCATCGCCAGGGCTCGCGTTACTGCCCGGGCAGTGGCCAGCTGCTCAGCGGCCTTGGGGCCGGCCCCGCTCCCACGGGGCTGGAGGCCAGAGCCCGGGGCTGGGGTGGCCGCGGTGCCGCTCCCCACTGGTCCTGCCCCGGCAGCAGGCAGGGTCCCCGGGCTGGTGAGAGCCGTGAGCGCTGCCCCTGGGATGTGCCAGGCAGGTGAGCTGCAGTGGGAACTGGATTCACGCTTTAGGGTAATGAAGCACACGGCCCTGCACAACAGGGATCGAGACAGCACAGCCCTGAGCTACGTTATGGTGAAGTTACCAGACTGAGATGCAGACTTGGATACTGGCACACTCACAAGCAGGTAACACCTCTCAGTACCGGCGCTAGTGGCCGTGCTGCTCCCGGTGCCAGCATCAGCTCCCGGTGTGGGGTCGGACCCTTCTGCAGCAAGGGGCAGCCCAGGGCAGGAGCCCCGGAGCAGTTTTGCTGGATCTGCCCTCCGGACACAGGGGCAGGTTCCCGTACCCGAACAATGGGGTTTGCAAGAAGATGTTTTATACAAGAAGTTTTAGCACCCCTGTGTGGCATCACTCTGCTATGTGTGAGCCGAGCAGCACACAGAAAATCTGCCTGGAGCTTCGTGGACTCAGCAGCAGCCTGAGTGTGCTGATGGAAATGTGAGTCTGCCGGGAGGCCGAGCCCTAGCGACTTCCCCATTAACAGCCCAGCCTCCAGGGAAAGCTGCAAACCCTCCTCACGGCAGGGACAGCCACCACGGGGCTCGCTGAGGCAGAGCTTACACATACAGGAAGGTCTTTTGGAACAGCAGAGAAAAGCGTGCGGAGAGCTGGGAGTGATAAACTCACCTGGATGGCTGTGTCTGGCTGTGACATGCCATGCTTCACAGCAGAAGTGATGATAATTCAATTGCTTACAGTGTGGGACAGCTGACAGGTTACCGAAACTGCTGAAAGTCAGCGGAGCTGCATCGATTTCCACGCAGACGCAGGGGCTCTGCTTGTTACACCTGCTGGGGTACCTCCTGCAGGGCTGCAGCGGCTCAGGAGGAGCAGCCCCATTTTCAGGGGGGAGAAAGCACTTCAGTGCCTGTCCAAGAGCACCCACAGGTTTGTCATCTGGAGGTATTCAGACTCTGGTCAGTGATGGAGAGAGAGAACAAAGCCCAGCAAAGAGGAGTAAATCAGAGCAATGCTGGCCCTGGCCTCCCCACAGGGCTTATTAATTTCCCTCAGCACTCTCTGCACCAACCGGGGACCCTTACACACGTCTGAAGATGTGATGCAGGCTGCCAAATTGCTTGGACTCTCTTGACAATGCTACCCTGAGTCTCAGCGACTCTCAGGGGGATTTATGCTCTTCCATCTATGACTCTGGGAGTGCCAGCACTTCTTAAGGGACCCTGGAGGTGCTTTCCCCCAGGGCAGGCAGCAGCGTGTAGGGCAGCTGGAGCAGCTCAGCTGCTGCAGGTACCTTGTTAACCCACGGTGAGCGTCGACTGAGTCAGGTCCCATGCCTCTTCTCAGCCCTTCACTTCTTGGAAGCTCCTTTCCCCCGTGGGGCTGCCCTGCTTGGTGCTGCAGCCCATCTTTGCAGCAGTGCTGCCTCGCGTCCCTGCCCCTGGCACAAGGATCCCAGGGGGCACAGCACGAGCACCTGCTGCTTAGTGGACCGAAACCACTCTGAGGTCATCAAGAATAAGACCAAGGAAAGAGAAACGTGGGACTGTGAGAAAGTGCAACACAGGCCTCGTGCTGGATAATGGAAATTCCCAGGCTTGGTGCTTGCTGGTGGCTCTGCACGCCCAAAGTTAAGCTTTATTAATCCAATAAAGGGCATTGTCCAGTGCAACCTTTCCAGTAGAGCAGCTGACGTATTGAATAGGATTAACTTTGGGCTCAGAGCAAGTAAACACAACCTTTGTATCCGATGCTGAAGCTTCTGCCTCATTGCCTTATTGGAGCCTGAATTTATTATTTTCCATCTTCTTTCTCTAGCAGAGGCATATAGTGGTCAACCTGAAATCACAGCCTGATTCAACATGCAACAGAAACTGTAAGGCTTCCCTGAAACACAAGGTAGTCAAGTGTAAATAATGATTGTACTGTTTATGATCCTAAAACTTAGACTGGCTTCTAGGTAAAATTACATATCTGTTCGCTGTGTTTGTTTTTGTTACTTGTGTTAGGAGTAGTCCAAAATACCTAGGACTACATAACAGCTTTGGGAATATCACGTTTTCAGCCCAGTGGCTGGGTTGTGCTGTAATGACTTTAGGCTTCTTGAAAACATGGATAGAGAGAGAATACATTGGCTAAGCAGAAAAAAAATAAATGTAAAATCTCCGTAAGACAATCAATGTGTGCAGTCATTGCAAAACAATCTGCCCGATCTGTTCTTCTGTTGGTGTTCTGTGCTGAGAGCACTTCTCACTTCAATGCCGGGTTTTAGCGATTCCCACCTTCCTTCATGCTCCGACAAACCCACGAGCACTTTGCCTGGCGCGGTGTGAAGGGCTGCGCTGTGCCAGAAGGGGCAGGCAGCTCGGAGGGCGAGTGGAGGCAGGAAAACGCGCAGCTTTCTCTGCGGCACTCACCCTTGTTGGGCGCAGAGGAGACCTTTGGCAAAGCTGTGTGGTTACTCTGCCCATCGGCTTGGACAAAACTTTCCTTCTGCCCGGGTGCCGAGTCAGCTTCCAGCTCCTTTGCTGAAAATGTGCTTCCTTGTGAAATCTCCTGTCCGAGGCATGCGGTGGGCACAGGGAGCCTCTGGGTCCGTGCGGCAGCCTGGGCACCCCTCTGCCTTGCCCATCTGTGGAGTGTGCGGGGATTTGGGGCACAGCTGTTGCTGCCAAGTCAAAGAGACAGCAGAATAGGGATGAGCTGGGGCAGCGATGGATTTTCGGTATATTTCAGGAAGTCTGGGTTTAATCACACCCTTTCTCGTTCCTTCTGCACCGAGCCGTCAGGGCATCTCTGGGCACAGACCTCTCAAGTGTTGCACTGCCTCTAGCGAGCGGCTGAGGCGTCCCTGCGAGGCAGGGCTGGCACGCAGCGCGATGGCTGCTCGCTGCAAACAGACATCGGATACAATCTCACGGCCAAATTGAGTGTGGGTAATTACATTTCCCCATTTAAACTGCCGGCCAGTCTCGGCTGGATAAAGTGTTCCCCTCTGGAAGTGTTACCATGCCCTGGGAAACAGCTGCTGTGACGAACGTGGGGGCAGCTGCCACGAGGAGAGGGCAGACGTAGTGGTGGCACGTGGCTGCCCGAGCCCAGGTACGTGGCCGTAGGAGGGAGCCTGGCCATGAGCGCTCCTGGGCTTCAGTACAGCTCGAACCTGAGCCCTGACCGGGAGGGAGCAATGGGGCAGAGAAGGGCTCAAAGCCAAGTGCAAGCAGGACTTACGGGGCTGGGAAAGGGGCCATCGCTGCCCGAAGCAGTGCCAGCAGCAGGGCACGTGGTTTGGGATGGGGGAGAGAGCTCCCTACACCTGGGTGTTGGGGTTCCTCGCGCAGCACGCTGCCCCAGCTGTGTGATCCTGATACCGTTAATTTTGCAAATGAGACCAAGTCCAAAGACATCTGAGTTGAAGGCAAGCTGAGCCAATGGCCCAGCTAAGTGAAAGCTGGTGAAATGCAGACTTTCCCCTTTTTCTTCCTTGCAGCCCTGGAGAAGTGCACAGTCTCTCAAGTAGGTCTTTATAAACGATCAAAGCATCTGTGTGGCTTTTCCACTCCCAAACCAAGGTCCAGTTTAATAATGTAGCTTGTTAAATAAACAAGTGGCTATGCAGAGCCCCAGCACTGTGACGATGGAGAAGATCCGGTGTTCTCTTCCCACTCCAGAGCCAGCTGTTGATGGACATCTGTCTGTAAAACATTGGGCCTTTTATTGTTTTTAATGCAAGAAACGCCTTTTCCTGGAGACCACCACCGAATACTGCTCTGCCAGAATGGCCCCTTCACAATCCAAACAGAGAGCAAGTGAGCATAGAGGATCCATTACCCAAAAACTCAACAAAATCTTCCTCACCCATGAAAAGTGTATGCACAGCAGAGGACGATCCTGGGGAAGGGGCTTGGCGGAGGGGGCGGCTGTTCAGGGAGGGCGGCGCGCTGGGACCCGCCGGAGGAAAATGCGTCCATTTTCCTATCCGATAACTCCACTGCCAGCTAACAAAAATAATCCCTCAGTAAAGATACCAGGAGTCTGGCTAGCATAATGGATTCATAGAGACTGATGTGCTGAACAGTTTTCAGAGTTGCTGTGCCTTCAGAGAGACTAAAAGGATCGGTGTGCTGGTGGGGACAATCTCTTGCAGACAGTTTGGGTTCACATTTTTGCACGTACATTGGGATTGTGAGCTTGAATTTGATCTCAGCCACCAAAACAGAGTTGTTGGGGTCTTAGCCTGCCCAGGAAGGTGGCCCACTCAGCCTAGCATGCTCTGGGTACCTGAGGGTGTGTGTAAGAAATGCTTTTCACCAAAGGCCTGGAGCCACGCTATCTTCGTTCTCATCCTTCTGTTAGGCCAGAGATTTGTTTTACTAAGGAAATAGAGAAAATGCAAATGCCAGTAATACATTCCCTTAACTAAGTCAAATTCCACATTTTTGCTCTCAGACACTCCCACAAGCAGCATTATTTTGTACACAAAGCACAGCAGGCTCTCAGAGCAGGACGGCACGGCAGAGCCACAGGAGCTGTGGCACGGCTTCCACCCGCGGGGCTGGCCCGGGGTCCCCCGCCACGGGACGGAGCAGCCGGAGGGTTACGGGAGCCCTGCGGTGCCGCAGGTGGCCTCAGAGCCACCTCACCACCAGCACACGGCCCCGAGCCTGCTCCGTGTGGGAAGAGGTGATTTCAGGCTGACAGGGAAAGGATCGTACGGATCGCTCCTGGAGGAGACATCGGCGGCCTGAGAGATGCTGATTGCTAACGAGAGACGGGCCATCGGAACTGGCAGGGGCCCCAGCTCTGAGGAGCTCAATAACCCCAGAGCTTTGTTGGCAGTGGAGCAAAAATCTGGATTTGTGCAATGGTCAGCAGAGGTGAACTCAACCACAGCAACCCTGGGGTGTGCAGGGGGGCTTTGAGGGAGAAGTTGAAGCCGTGGCTGTTTTACTGCCTCGCAGTATTTGTGAGCCTTTTTTGTGCCCGGAAAAGGGTTGCTTCATGTAGGAAAGTTCCACCCGTCTCAGAATAGCTTTGGTTTTCCGAAAACAATTTGATGTCATCAACAATGATTTCACGCTTTGCCTCTTCAGGGGTGAAATTGCAGCTGGGTGACATTCTCACGTTATGCAGGGACACACGCAGCACAAATTCCTCCGATTGAAGAGCGCTGGATCGCAGGGTCACCTTGTCACCTCCCCACCTTGTCGGCCTGGGCAGCAGGAGGCCCTTCGGCTCCCACCGAGGGCAGGGTTGAGGGGGGCCTGTGCCCCGCGGCTCCCCCCGGCTCTGGGCTCTGCCACCCCAGCTCCCGGTGCCACGGCAGGGCCGTGACAGCGCCCAGCCCGGCCGGCCATCTCCCTGCTCCTTCCATTGCTGTTTTTCGCAGATGAAAAGAATGATTTCCTCCTGGTAACACCCAGGAGCTGGCAAGTTTCAGCCTGGAGTGATTTCTTTCTTTCTTTTTTTTTTTTTTTTTTTTTTTTTCTTTCTAAAGAACCATGATAAAAATAACCCCTGGGAAAAAAAAAAAAAAAAAAAAACTCAAGTGCTCAAATCCTTGAGGGCCTGACGCAACCTTCACTCGCAGGAGCAGTGGGGCCGACAATGCCATAATAAAGATCTGAGGTATCACCAAGAAAAATAGGAAGCAGCCGAAGAAAAAAAGGTCACCACGGGCTCGCTGTAAACACGCTCGCTTTGCACGTACCTCGGCTTTGCCGGTGTGATTGCTCGCAGGCGAGATGTGACGCTGCATTTTCGGTGCTCCAGGTATTTATTTTACACTCTGGCTCCGAGTCTGAGCCTCCGAATGTAAAAACAATCAGAAGGCTGAAGTGTAAATTCTCCCTGCTGATTTATTTACTGTTGTGTTTTTATAGCACCACATGGCTCTCAGTTTGCACTGGGCCCATTCAACCAAAACCCGTGTCATACACTTCCAGAGAAATGAATGACTTTATAAATTCTCTACAATAATAATCCCACGTACAGGAATGCATGCAGAGAACACCCAGACAGGGCTGGAATGTTTTAAGAATATAATATTGTGCTTTTTTGGTCAGGGAAACACATTTCTCTCAGGGCTATGTGGTGTGGCCTAGGCTCCAGCCCTGTCTGCCTACCACCTGTAATGAGCCCTTGGGGAGATTTTAGTTCAGGCCACCCAAACCGTGAGCTGGGCAGAGACATCAGCGCGCGATGTTAACAGCCTTAATGAAGCCCGGCCCAGCGGAGACTCGAAGCATCCACAGCAGGGAAAAAAAAAAAGGAAGAAAGAAAAGAAAAGGCTTTGATAGGAAAAACATCTGATCTGTGTTCTCTAATCTTTGCTTTGTTACTTAAAGCATCTTTAAAGGGCTTAATGCCTCTGGAACAGGGATCTCTTTCTCTCCCTTCAGAAATGCCAATTAGAGAAGCAGGAAACTGCTTCCCGAAAGGGATACTCTTTAAAAGAAAAGTTAACTTTAGCTCGAGGGATCCGACCGCCTGTTTCACAGGCTGTTTTCCCCGTGTGTGGCTGGACAAGGGCTTTCCCCAGGGCAGAAAGCAGCTCCCTGCACCCAGCCTGCCGCGGAAAGCGATGGCAGCGGGGAGAGGAGTGGGGTGATGTGTGGGATGAGGGGCCAGGGAGCAGAGGGTTTCCCCCTTAACTACACCGCACAGCCAGACTGCTGCCAGCGCGGGGGTGGCTGCGACGCCCAGTGGCACCCCGGGGACCATGTGCTGGTTGCTCCTGCCCCAGGTGGGAGCAGGGCTGCTGGGACGAGTTGCTGTCACCTGTCCGTGGTGGCGGCAGGTTGGGCCCTGGGGGCTGTCCCCCCCGAAACCACCCTCCCTGATGTCCCTGTGCAGGCCATATCGCAGCCCCAGTGCCGGCACAGCTGCTCCCAATGATAAACCCGCTCATCTCCTCGGACCCTGCTAACCCAAAGCCGAGAAGGGAAACATCTGAACAAGCTCCTGGCTCTGTTCATGGAATTCCTGGACAAAGTCCATGCTAAGATCTTTTTCCCTCTCGCAGAGTGTTTTTCTTTGGACCTCAGGGATGTTACAACAGCTGTTTGTAAACATTTTGCATCCAAAGTTAGCAGGGGGGCGAGCAGGGGAATCGCGTATCAACTTTGTCCCCTCGAACATCTCGGAAATGTTGCAGCTACATTGGCACTGCCCCTGCAGATTGAAGAAGCCAGCCCAAAGGGCCAGTAGCCACCAGGCAGCCGCCGTGCCTCCAGCCACACAGCCCGCAGCTGCCAGCTGGCCGGGGCCGTGCGCTGCCTCTGCTGGGGCTGGAATCCGACCCTGAGACCGCAACCAGGTAGGGACTGGCAGGAGGAGGTTTTTAGGGCAGGAAGGAGGCAGAGGCCCATACAAGCGGTCGGAGCCAAGACAATGCGGGGCAGGTGAGTGCTTTGTGGTGAAAAGTCAAGGCTGGGGCTGACGGGCACTTTGGACAAGCTGGAGTCCTGCTGCAAAGAGCTTGGGTGGCTGCCGGTAAATAGAGCTGGGCTGGAACCCAGGCGCTGCCCCCATCCCCTCACCCTGTGCCCCTCACAGTGCCCAGCCCCGAAAACCAGACACAGAGCCGGGTCCTTCCCTGGCCTCCCCTCCACCACGAGTCCCTGCTCGGAGCCAGCTGAGATCGTTATCAAAAGGAGAAAACTTGCAAGAAGATGCCAATAATATCCCTGCGCGGTAATAGGGACAGAATTATACCCTGACATGACTGCATGAAAGGATTTCTGGGTTTGGGAAGGATTATTGCTTTTCTACCCAGCCCAAAATGGCCTGGTCCCTGTGGGAGCTCAGCCCCGCTGCGTGAAGCCGTTGAGCTGTGACCCCTGGAGACACCCGTGGGCTCTGCAGCCCTGACCCAAGACCTTAAAGCCGGGACAGCCGGGGCTTGTCACCCTCCCGAGAGAGCTGCAGGGGTCACAGCGCCAGGCACCGCAGGGCTGGGGGGCAGCTGCGGGCCACCTGACTTGGCAAAGCTTTTCCCATCCCTTTTTCTTCTCAGGGTGCCCTTGAGATTGTGTTACCTGTCATCATATCTGGCAACAAGTGTATTTTAAGAGACATCTTTAAAACTGGGTCCAGTGACAGGCTCCCGTTCGTGCACTGCCTGCTGTTTGCTCCCTCAGGCTTTCCCCGCCAGAGATGCCTCGGCTGCTCGGCTGCTCCCGGTGCCTCCGCGCTGCTCGCGGCCGGCCCTGATTGACCGGCGCCGTGTGCTGGCACAGCCCTGCCAGCTGACAGCCCGGCGGGTGTTTTTCTGGACGTGATGGATTGGCACAGGCCATCAGCAGAACCCAGAATTTTTCTTTCCATCCTTAGCTGGCAATCTTTCAGCTGATGCTGGGAGGACCTTGTTTGCTTTCTTCTTCGACTAACGCTTTCCCTGGACGCTAAAAATATTGGCAGTGGTGCTGACGCTGGCAACAAGTCGGGAGTATTTTTTCCAGCTGCAGTGAAAAGGTGAGCCGGGACTCATTGTGTGCAGCCCGACACCAAGTCATGTGGGGCACAGACGTGTGCAAGACCTGCGAGTGTTTTGCGTGCGTGTGCTGCGGCTGCTGCTCGCTTTCTTTCCTGCCTGATGCTATTCAAGGCAAGCCAAACCTAAGCAGAGAAGCACAGCAGGCTGGAGCACATGACTGCTGGCGCGCCACCGGTGGTGTGAGCTGCCTGGAGTGGGGGCGCGGGGGCTGCCCCGTGCTGCCCCGTGCCAGTTCAGTGCCCGGCTTTTGCAGCAGGGGGTCACTGCAGTCTGCTGAGAGCGCCAAATGCTCCCCCAGGGACTGCACCGCCTGCTCCCAGGTGCAGCGCCGGGTGCGAGGCTTGGTCAGCGTGCCAGCAGGGGTGTCACGGGTGTCACACCCCAAAGCAAAGGGACCAGGACGTACGCTGCAGGTAATTGCTTAGTAAGAGAGGAGAAAGACAAGGTGGAACTGCTCCGTGGGCTCTCCCAGGGGAAGGGCCTTGGCAAATGAAAGCAGAGCACAAGCCAGAGGCAGGGAATTACCGTCCTCTGCTGCTGACCATGCCCATGGCCCTGCTTTCTGCTCGGCCCTGCACCAGACGCGGTCCCTCCACTGCCTGCTGCCGCTCAGACGCTGCCTGGCTTTTGCTGCCTGTCCCGTCAGACTGAAACAATACAGGACACGTTTTACAAGGTACTTCTGCTGTGGGGAGGGAGAATTTGTAATTTTATGGAGCTTGTAAATGAACTTGTAAAGTCCTTTAAAACCCACAGCTTGGGCATTTCAGCCTAATGATGCTCAGGGATAAAGGCCAGCGAAGGCAGAGGCAAAAGGGGCCAGAGTCATTGCTGAGGTGACAGCAGGCACTGGAGGTTACGCAGGGAATGAGTTAGTAATTGTTTAACTATTGCCTTTATAAAATCAGCCTAGCTTGTCTCCCTTGCAGCTCTTGAGAGCCACTCAGGGCTAGTTACATCCTCATGGGGATGCGTGAGCATGGAAGGCTCCAGCTCAGCACAGCAGATACACTGCGAGGCCCAGATGAGCTCCTTCTGGTTCACACTTCACCAAGTGCGGTGGCAACTGACACCTCTGGCAGGTTTTGTTCGTGTGCCTCAGAGGTCGGGGTGAGCTCCCCTGGGCAGCGACACCGCAGGAATGTGAGGTACCTGCTGAAGCAGCCCCAGGGAGGCATAAACAGGCATCTATTGCAGAGCACCAACCATGAACGTAACCGGGGCAAGCGACAGCAGCAGCGAGCGTAACGCCGGGGCTGCTCATAAAGCCGCTCTGTGTCCCCAGCCAGGCGCTTACCTGCTGCTGTGGGCTCAGCAAGGTAATTATTCCAGGGGCAGCCGGGATGATTGATGGAGATATTCATTAAACACAAACCTGACACTTTGCTCTCTAAGTCCAAATAATCCGGCCAGGCTCTCTTGGAATCGGGCACCCTCCCCTCGGCACGTTTTTGACGGGGGGGTTCAAACTAAAAGCAGCAGGCGAGTACCGGCGCCCAGACCTGCCGGGGGGATCCCGGCTGGCTGCTGAGGGCCGAGGGCAGGTGCTCGGGCCAGAGCCAGCTGTGCACACACAGACCCTAAGCAGAGAGTATTAGGCTGTGACAGCTGCAGCTGGCTCTGAAATAAGCACTGAGCATGGAGAGATTATGATAGATTTTGCCTGTATTATGAAACTGATTTTACATCATATACGAGGTAAAAAAAAAAGCTGTCTCTCAAAGGGCTGGAAATCCTTCTGTAGGGCCAGAGCCGCCAGCAGAGCCGAGCTAACAGCACCTCCTGGGCACAGTGGCTGCTCTGCAGCAGGCAGCACAGCAAAAGCCAATATCCACTAGTCTGGCTTTTGTTTGAGGGAGAAATGATCTAATTCTTTCTTTTCTCCTAATAAAACACCTTTCAAATTCCTTGCCTCTTTTCAACCAAGAACCAGGCTGCTTTGGTCCAGCTGTTTTTGTAGAAATACAAGCAGGGGAGAAGGACTCGTGCCCTCTCTCTGTCATCACGGGATGCCGTTCCCTCTGGGGCCGATCACGCCGTGCTTGCTGCGCTTCTCAGACCAGGCTGCAATGCCAAGGCTGGGCTGCCGGCAGGGCCTGCCCGTCCGTCCTGAAGGTCTTGGTTTCAGCAGGTTTGGAAAGAAACGGCCTCAGAGCAGAGGGGAGGCCAAAGCGATGGGCAGTGCAGCCCAACCTGGGGCCCTTCTGTCACTGCTACTCCACAAGCTGGGGGTTTCAGTCCATAGTCAGAGATTCCTTGGGTCAGGCAGACTTCAGTGGTAGGTCATAAAGCCATCAGCCTTACAGTGCTGAATTATACCAATTGCTCAATCAGAATCACCTCATTAGTCCTCCAGTAACCGCCTTGCAGAAGAGAAGTGTTTAAAGGAACAGTGGAATACAACTTTTAAAAACCACGAACATTTTTACTGGTATCTCTGCAGCTATTAAAATGCCAGAGGTAAAGGGCTTTTGTTACTGGTGAGAGGCTGTACAGCTGCTAGTGAATTTTTACGAGTAGACTGAACTATAGAGCAAATAGGATACGTACTCATTTCTTGCACAGATCACCTGTTCTGTGACTAAAATAGCATCTAATTGCCCTTCAGTTAATGCCACAAAACAACACCCATGCCCAAACTGAAGAAAAGCATTATATATATATATATATATATAACTTCAGACCTTATAAAACCCTGGCTGACATCTTAATGAAAGGAAGTTCCAAGTTTGGACACCATAAAGTCTCTGTAAAAAAGCTATCAACGCCTGTCACCTTCCCACAAAGTTGAATTCTCTGTCAGTAACTCTGCTGTGGACTGGCAGAGTACCGCTTGGGCAGCAACCAGCTCCCAGGGCAACAGCAAAAGCTCTGTGAGCAGGGTAAGGCTCTCCCACACCTTTGCTCTCCAGGGGCAAGGGAAGGGTTCATGGACACCAGGAAGGAGCCCTCAGCAGAGCACATCGCAGGTTTTGTCTAAGGATGGACAGTGCCCCAGCAGCAAGTCACAGGACTGGGAAGCGGGGCTAGAAAATGATGACTTAAACACATGATCCACAGAAACACGTCAAGGGGAGATCCCCTGATGGGCCGTAAGGAGTTTGTTTGAATCCTTGGAAAGCTTTAATTGGTTTTTCTTTCCAGATGATCCATCAAGCAACCCCGCTGCGAGAGCAAGGACTCTGCTGCAGGCAGCCGGCTTCGGCACAGCCTGTGCGTGGCTCCACGTGCTCGCACCCTGCCCAGGGCTCCTGCTGCTGCGAGACGGCTGGGGGTGGCTGCAGAGGCCACTGCTGCTGCTCTCCGCAGTCAAACTACTGGAAAGAACCAACTGGGGTAGCAGGACTAGAAAATAAGAGCTTTGCAATTCCTTGCTGGATAGGGGTGGGTGTTTGAAGTCTTGCCTGATGGCTGTTGGATGTCACTTTGACCATCTCAAGCCACGTTTGGAGCAACAAAGTGATTTGCTCCTAAGATGAGGAGGATGTGAAGGACCAGCCTCCCCAGTACCCACACCATGGACCATGCATCTATCATTGCCCACAGACAAAAAATGCTGCCTTTCCCCATGAGCAGTAAGTGCAGTGCCTTTGTGCCAGCCTTACCCAGGGCACAACAATCCCAGTGTGGGCTTTGATGAAGCTGTGGCTGGACCCAGTGCTGCCTGCTGCACCTTGCCAGGGCCCTGGGTAGCAGTGGGAGCTGGTGGGACCCAGCATCTCCAGGACACTTTGCTGGGCAAATACTCACAAAGCTGCACATTTGAGATTTTTTATAACTTGCTCTTGACTCTCTTTGAAAGCTAGTGAAAGGCTCGTGGTTCCCAGGGTGCGTCTGACCCCTGTGGGATGGATCCTGGCTTCCTGCATGGACCAGGTGTCGGTCGTGGTGCCTGGGGAAATCCGCATGGGGAAGCAGGATGCATCACGGGCTTCAGGCTCACCTCGCGGCATTATTTAGTCACTGGGGTTATGGGAAATAGCCTGAGCTATCCAGGAACTGACAGCGGGACCCCATCCTGTTATCATGCTATACGATTGCCCATCAGGAAATGACATAAATACCCTCAATATGCTCTATTTTATTTTTCACTATTGTGAAGCATCTTTTCTGTTTTGTTTCTGCTGGCAGTGGGTGAGCGGTTGCAGTGCCCTGGCTCCCCACATCCTGCTGGGCAAGGTCTGCCTCTGGCCCTCGGAGATTCAGGCAAAGGATGTGCCTGCTCGCCAGCGCTTTTTCTCGCCGCCCAGTGATATTGCCTAGGTCAGGAAATAAACTAATTTGGAAAGTGGCAGGAAGGCAGGCTTTTATTGAGCTGCCTGTGCTGAATGTGCACAGCAAGATGGGCACCGTGTGTCAGCCAGGACATGGGCTCTGGGACTGTGAGGTCCTGTGGGTCCGGCTGGTGTGATCCCGAGGGACCGTGGGTCACTGCATCCAGCAGCTGGCCCTTGCTGCTTGGAAACCTGCTTCTGCCTGGAGCAGCCCTTACAGCAGCGCCCTTCGTCTAACGTTGGCACCCTGCGTCCTGCCTGTCCTCTGAGAATGGAAGCTCCTTTTCTTTGCATCTGTACAGATACACGAAATGTCACCGCAGATTAACTGCCATCTGGGAGCTGTGCACCAAACTGCTAGGAACTGCAGTGAACCCCTTTTTCCTCCCTTGCCCTGGTGGCAGGCTCCCGGAGGGCAGCGATGTGGCTGCCCCGGGTCCCCCCAGCACCTTGCGCTGAGCACTGCAGCGCCAGCCTGAGCCCTGGGCGAGGGAATCCTCTTGCTCTCCTCTGCTTGTCCTGCTCCGAACAGCCCAGGGAGAACTGTCACAGGGTGATTCTCTGATTTACAGCAGCAATGTGGTCGAGTATTTCTAGCTCAGGTAACAGCTGTTTTGTTAATTCCCAATTTCTCCCATAATCTGTATATTTTTGTCCCAGCTAGGGCACGGTCTGTGATATATGATGGAGAGCTCTCCCATTAATCAAGTGCGAGTGAAAGCATAAACTGGTTTTTATTAGTTTTCAGAGTGCCAGGTCACATAAATTAACTGGAGCCTGTGTTTAATGTGTCCTGAGCAGTGTATCCCACCTTCTCTGGTGAGACAACACATCTCACTGCAACTTGCTTTACCTGCACAGGCAGCAGGGCCGGACCCTTTTGTGCAGCCCTTGGGGTGATTTTTGCCTACTCTGCCACCCTGGGGTTTGGCTGATTATCAGAAAGACAGAGCTGGAATGAGCCTCAGCTGAGATTCAGAAACAGAAACACAAGAAGCGGAGCAGTGAGAACGGCGTCCTGCTTATTGTTTGTTATGCAGCAACTTTCCTAAAACCTCAAGAAACAAAAATGTCCCCTGTTTTAATTACAACAGCATTGCTGGGGCAGTCCTGGAACTAGACCTTGTATTTATGTTTTGAGTGGCCTCCCTGTCCCTGAGAAAAGGGGGTTTTACTATTACTGGAGGTTATGGATGAGGGAAAATAAGGCAAACTGAGCTGACAGCGGGTGTGCTGGCAGCGTGGGCAGAGCCAGGAGCCAGCCCGTACCTCTTGAGAGAGACGTGAAGGATGCAACTGTGAGACCAAGCAAAGCTTCCCAAAGTGATTTCACTGCAACCCAGCATGCTCCTGCATCTGAAACTCAGCTGTTTAGGGCAAAGCCATGCTATGAAAAAAACAGTGACTCAGCTTTTCACAGGTTCCACTGCATTTACTTTTCCTGTGGTACACAGGGAGCATCCCTCCAAGGGCTCGGGGGTTTTTTGGAAGGAAGGGGTGTAACCGATTCATTAGCTGACCCTGGCATCCCTGATTTGCATAGGATGCTTCTGCTCTGTAACTCTAGAGTAATGACGGTGATTATAAACACACGGAGAGGGGTGAGGGTGGTGAAAACCATTGTAATCACACATGGGGCAACGTGCTGACGGACAGGCTGTGCTTGCAGGGTCCTGGGCTCCGGGCAGCCCGCGGGGCTCCCACGCGTTGCGGGAAATCCCCCACAGGGGCAGGGGCTCGGCTGCTCTCCCCGCAGGAATCCTGCTGCCCCAAAAGGGTCCTCCCAGCGCGGAGCCGTTGCCATTGGGCGAGAGAGAAAATAAAATATTGCCTCTCTGAAATGTTGTCATCCAGCTCCCAGATCACAGCCTGTGATCCTGCACGTGCAGTCTAGACAGCCCGTGTCTCGGTCCCGCAGCTCGGAGCCCCTGGCATGGCGAAGGCAGGGCAGCTGGAGCACAGCGACCGGGTGGTGGCTGCACGCTCCTGGCCTGGAAGGGTGCAGAGGCTGCCCAGGTGCTGACACAGACAGGAGCTGCCTTCGGGCTGATCTAACCCACGCTGGCTGCCAAGCCCCTGTGCTTGCTCTTGTACTGTAGGTGGGTCCGTGCTCTCTCCTGACCTTAAATATTCTCGTTTGATCTTATTTGGATAGCCAAATTTTGCTCCAAACACCTCCCGTTCCTCTTTGTCATCAGAAGCAGCTCAGCATGAGGAGCAGATGTGGTACCTGCTCTCCCAACACCCATTCACTCACACACAGGCTATTCATCTGCGCAGGAGAGTGTTATGAGCGGTTTGATATGCATGTAAATCCCCGAGCTGGAGTGTTGTTCTTGGCAGCTTCTTCCATGAATTGATGCACAAAACTGTTTTCTTTGAAGTCTGCAAACAATTTGCTGGATCTCAGCACCTTCCATCTGAATTAGCTGGGGCTCTCTGTGAGAGATGAGCTACGCCAGACTAACCTGCCCTTGCTTTGGGGAGCTGTCAGATCTTCCTCCTGCCTCGTTCCAGATGAATGCAGATTCCTGGTCTGTCCCACTTGCCCCTGATGCTCCCCAAACAGCTGCAGATAAGATTCCAGTGACTTCATTTTCCTGCTTCTTTGAGAAGGTACAAGCTGGAAAACACCTCAAGCCCCTCTCAGGACTTCATTTTTGTCTGTCATGGTCTTAAGGACGTGGGCATGGGCTGAGCCTTCATTGTGCTAGCTCTCCCAGCAATATTCCTGCTCACCACCGTACCGTTTCATCTCTGGATTGCTTGCAGCAATCTTTCCTGTTAACTTCTCCTTGTCCTCCAGTCAGGAGGGACAGTCAGCAAAGAAGTCTTTCACTGTTTGCAGCAGGCTTTAGATGAGCTGCACACTCCTAAATCGCAGGGAGCTGGGGACCAACCCAGGTGTGTCTACATTGAAAACTGCGGGCTGAATGCCACCTGTCCAGCACTGTGTCAATCCACCCACATTTTCTGCAAAGCCAAGACAAGAAACGCTGGCGTGCTCAATGACTTCATGTCAAAACTGTTCAGCTGCCCCCAGACCTGGAAGCCCAGTGGCAGCATGGGCTCCCTCTAGGAATGATGTCCATACATTAAAATGTGACACACAGTGGAAGAGGGACTACTGGACAAACAGCTCCTTGCTTTTCTCTAGTTATGGATTATGTGTTTAACAGATTTCTACTCCATTGTCCTATAATTCCCCTCAGCAGGGAGGCTTGTTTTAACCAAATACACCACATTTTTCCTTGTTTTTCTAAGACTAAACCATCTGTGCACCAGGGGTGCACCAGGGAGTTTTTTTATGGGCTATGAAGGAACACTTCTAGGTGCAAAGTATCAACATTCCTGTAAAATTAAATTAATTACCTGCTAGGAACAAGGACTCCTTTTTGCCTGGTTTGATTAAAATTCCTGGGTCTGCCCTCCAGTTCCCTTCCAAACTGGGAACGCACTCAGATTCATCAAGGCTAAAGCCATTTCTGCTTGCTATTAAAAACATCACAACCTGAGTTTGTCCTTATCTCAGTGCTGTTCAGTCACACGCTGCCACGGCGGAATGGCTTGGTTGGGGCACAGGGACCGTGTGTGTGCTTCCTTTAGCTCAGGTCCAAAAGAAAAACCTCCTCCACGGGGACACCGCAAGGTGCTCAGCTAGCAAATGGACTTGGCAAGGTGGAAGAAGCTAGGTTGTAATGTCACTGGTTCATCTCTCCTAAGAGGTCTGTGCCTCATTTTTGCTGCTCTTCTCTGAGACTGATGCATAACTTTCCTATCCGTAATTATCTTTAATTATCTTTAATTTTCAGATGGCATCACCTGAAAAACAGCTGCTATCACATCCTTCCCTTTGTTATGAAAAGGATCCATAACCCCTCACAGCAAACGGCCCCACGTTGGCAGGTATGTGCTCAAAATTCAGTGATTAGTGTAACATATACTGGACATTTTGGTGTGGAAGGAAAGTAGGAAGGCAAAAGAGACACGGAGCACTGCAGAAACCTACAGAAACCCAAGAAGCCTCTTTAGTTTAGAGCTGGGGCAAAATATTTTCACACAAATAAACCAGTCCCTTAGAAAATACACTCTCCTTCTGATCGAAACACAGACTCGCCAGCCGCACAGTTGTTATTTCTGCTTCTGAAAACCATTTCAAAGACAGGTGAATTTCAGAAGAAGCTTACCAATCTAGCAATTTATGGATCCAATACTGAGAAATCACAACCAAAATGGTGGGATACCTCGCAAACACCTGCCCAGCTGTTAAAGCAGTTCAAGGATTTGGACAGTGAAAACTTGGCCATTTTCGCTTAAGCAGCCCAGCATATCGCCATCTGCCTGATCACAGCCTTCAGGAGCATCCACCTCTGGAACACAAGCATGTACAAACGTGAAGGGCTACCCATGGAGGTGGTCACATATAACCCAGCCTTGGTCACTGGAGCAACCCCTCCGTGGCCTTCTCAGCAACTGCACACTATGAATGTCGGAAGCAGATGGAAGCACTTGGAGCTGGATGCTGTAACTTTCTGTATTCTTACAGCTGGGGCTCGAGTTTTTAGGCAGTTGATTCAGATCACCCACAGCAGCGATGGAGCCCCTCTGTGTCCCTCCAGGTCCCCAGGTACAGAGCCCTGCCTTACACTGCTGTGTGCAGCTGGCAGCAGCAGAGCTTTACGTGTTTTGGACAAGGGGTTTCCCTCACTTCTCTTGGAAGATGTTTAGAAACCATCCCCTGGACATCCCTTGGCTTTAGCTTATTATTTAGCGTGACGGTACTCATGGTGCTAGCCCAAGTCCCCGCAGGAGCATCCATGGGCTGAGCTGGCCCAGCGAGAGCTCCCTGCTGAGACGGTCGGGCTGGGAGCAGACAGCGCGTGCTGGCACGCGGCTCGCAGGAACTCGGCACCTTTAAGACAATTCTGTGGCCGTGCTCATGCAGGAGGAGGAGTTTCCCCCTTTCTTTTTGTCCATGTGACACGCACTGAAGGATCCCTGAAATATTAAAATAAACAGAAGGCTTGACTTGCAGAACCTGTCTGCTAAGCCAGGAATCACATTTCTTGCCGCAGTTTCAAACCGTCATCCAGAGACTTGTAAAACATTGACAAAAACCTCTGTGCCCCCAGAGCTTTCAACAAAAACAACAGCCCAGCACTTGCACCCATCCCTGAAAGAGCAAATATTTTAGAATCTGTTCCCGCTTCACTCTCCTTGCTTTTACCCCTACAAAAGGAGGAGCTCCGAGCACAGTCTCCTTTGTAATTTCAATTCCTTTTCCATTCTTTCTCTTCTAGCTGATTTAAGGATTAGAAGGCCCCAACATGCCAGATGTGGGGGAAGTGAGCTTAATGGATGTAGTAAAAGAAATGCAAGGAAAACCCCTGATCTAAGGCCCATTTCCTGCTAACTCTCATCGCCGCCTGCTTTCAATGAGCAACGCCTGGGCTCTTGTTCGCCAGAGCACTGCTGGCGTCAGGTGGGGCTGCTGGGGGACAGCTCGGTCCTGCAAGGTGGAGCAGGGCACGGGCTGCCCAGCAGAGGCCTCTCCCTGGGCTCTGGATGGAGCTGAGTAGATGTTGCATACACACTGCCTGTGTCAGCTCCCTTCCTCAACAACCTGCTGGCCTGAATGGCAATGACAGGAGAACCCAGGGCGTACACACGAGGACAGGGCAGGGTTAGGCCCTGTCTCACCCAGGAGGTCCGTGGCACAGCCAGGAACTGAAGCCAGGTCTGAAGGATGAGCGTTCCTGTTCTGCATGAAGGTTTCTTCACCCTTGGAGATATCTAATAAAATGGCTGTTGCCATCTCTACTGTGAAAAGTGTGGGACTTCCCTAAATGACCTTATCAGAAAAAAAATCATAGTGAGCAGAAATCATTAAAAATATTCATGGCTGGAGTGTGAGCTTCATAATAACCAAGTATTTTTTAATCTCCTAATACTTCTTGGTACCGAACAGATACTCAGAAGGATGCTGGCAATGTCTTACTGAGACTCCTGTGAGGTGAAGCACAGGTGATGATTTTTACAGACTGTGACCCAAACCCTTGTGTTTGGACAGAAGGTTCAGCTTGTATGTAACACACAGGAGCCACCAAATCTTACAAGAAAAAAAAAAAAAAAAAAAAAAAGAGTCATTTCCAAAGGGCCTTGTCTAGATCTTTCTGTTCTCTCTAGACTTTGCCCCTCAGCAATCCTAAGCAACAGAATTTGAGAAGCTTACTGAAATGAAAAAGCAATTTAATTCTATATTATTTCCACGCAAGGCAGCTGACACTACCCCACCGTTAGGACCCAGCGGTGCCACCGTAGCTGCTGTCAGAGTATCCCAGGCTGGGTGCCCAGCACTGCCAGCACTGCCCTCGCATCCAGCTGAACCCAGCCGGGGTGGTTGGATCCCCCTGCTGAGCTGGAGCATCCCAGACTCTCTCCTTACTGTCAGCCTCGGTGAGCCTCAAGAGCCAAGCTGGAAAGCTGAATGTATCCAGACAGCCCCCCCAGTTCTTTTGGCGAGGGGAAGGACGGGTGCCAGCCAGCCAGAGCCTTTCTAAAGCAGCAGAGAGGGAGGGGGCAGCTGGCTGGCCTGCCGTGCTCTGGGTGACAGGAGACAAAACCATCCAAAAAGCAGCCCAGGGAGATCAGCTGTTCAGACCCTGACAGCTCCCTGCTGGATGAGCGGCTCATAGCACCTCAACTGGTCCTGTTTTCTCCTTCCTCACCAACACTTGTGTCCATGTGTCTCAAGTCTTAACAAGAAATAGTCCCTTTCCCTTTCCCTTTCCCTTTCCCTTTCCCTTTCCCTTTCCCTTTCCCTTTCCCTTTCCCTTTCCCTTTCCCTTTCCCTTTCCCTTTCCCTTTCCCTTTCCCTTTCCCTTTCCCTTTCCCTTTCCCTTTCCCTTTCCCTTTCCCTTTCCCTTTCCCTTTCCCTTTCCCTTTCCCTTTCCCTTCCCATTACACCAGGATGATGTTGGTAGCCCGATTTTCCTACAGCTTGGCTGGCTCTGTTTCAAACTCATTTGAGCCAACTGACCAAGAAGCTTCTCACTGCTCAGTGAAGAAGTCCAGAGAGGCTGCAGATCCCTGGGACCTCTGATCTGGGTGAAAGACCTTGACCCTGCTGAAAGGCCAGGATTTCACTGACACCTCCCAGCTGTTCATTGCTTCCTTCATGCTCCATTCCTTTGCAATGCAGAGTCCAGGGCTCCAACTATCAAGTTAATCCTCCACATTTCAGTATGATCAGGCCTCTGCTCTAGCTCTTCTGCTGTACAGAGCTCTGGTGTCTGCAGGGGAGGCTGGGTGGTGGACTCCATCTCAGGGACTTGTCCTCTGGGATTTCTGCCCATGGCATTGTGCTGTGCACAGCAGAAGCTGAGCCTAAGCATGACAGCTCTAAAACCAGAGTCTGGTGGCTGACACCAGGAACTAACATGGTTCTGGCAAAAGGTATAAGATAAACCTGGTCTAGAGACCTGCCTGCAGTCAAAGAAGGAAGGAGAGAGAACAACTGGTTTTGCCATGTCGAGGGTCAAATCAGGCCAAACAGTCTCTATGTCAGTGGTGGGAGCTGCAAGACAGCGGGGTTGGGAATCGGGCTGGGTTTTAGCAGTAGAGCAATAGCAATCTGCTGTATGGGGAGCCCCGTGCCTCGGGGATATTTGCATTCAGTTTAATAGAGGACTGCCCATACAAGCTCCAGGGACTGAAGAGGCCAGAAAAGCACAGGACTTAGCATCTCAACAGCTTGCCAAGAAGGTGACGCTGACATGGGGGGACAAAGGAGGGAGCACAATTGTGAGCTTTTATTAGGTGCGGATGATAACACAGGCACTCTAGTGATGGCTGCGTGCTTGGTGTCCCAGGAAAACTGACTCCAGAACTGGCACCTAGGGAAATGAGCTCTCCAAACTGTAAAGCTGCTGAGAATGTAAGTGGCTCTTTCTTTATTGACTTGTGCAGGAGACCAAGTGAGAGAATTTGGTTCACCTGAACCAGCAGATCCCTGCTAGGTCATTGCCTGGGCTCATCTCCTCGCACAGCAAGCACGGCCGGCCGGCCTCCACCAGCGCGGGCTGAGGGGTTTGTGACTCTTCAGACATTGAGTGCTGGGAGCAAGGCACGAGGTGCTGGACTGAAATCACCCACTGACAGCTTCCAGGGAAGTGAGGGAAGCTTCCTGCAGCCCGTTCCCTCTCACACCCTCAGACTCCGGTGACCTCTCCGCAGATGTGTAAATGGCACCGCCGAGGCCTGTGCGCAGAGCTGGTAGTTTGTCCTCACCCAGTCTATCCCCCACCGGTATGCAGAAACATGCTTGGTGTGAGAAATGAGTCCTTGGCACAAAGCCAGGGCCCAAACAGACAAAGAAATAATGTTTACCCCCAGGGCCTTTCTGACAAACAATAAAAAAGCAATAGAGTCAAGATAGATTACGCGTCAGCTAAAATATTACCTCTTCCTGCCAATTCTTATAAAAGGAGGCAAAGCTGCTCTTTGCGCCGAACTAAAACTTCTGTTAAAATACTCAAGGAAAATAATCATTTAGACAGCATCTTTCTCTCTAGCCAATGACATTAATATTCTTGTTAAACCTTTATTGTGACAGTCTGCTTTGTGGGATGCAGCAAGCGGTTTGCTGTGTTTGAACACAGGGTCGCTGCCGAGGTCCTGCAGCCCGAGATGAACATCCCATGACGGCACCAGGCAGCCAGGCTCTGTGCAAGGCCAGGGAGCAGCCACAGGTGGGTCGCTGCCTTCTCCCTGCTGTGTGCTAAAGGCATCGGGAAAGCCTGGCCAGCGGGGCATTGGGTGCTGTGGGAAGTGGGATGGGCCAGGAAAGTGCTGCCAGGCACCGACTGGATTCCTGTGCTCACCTGAATGGGTCCTAACCACAAGGAGATGAACAGGCACCGTGTGAATATTTTATTCAGTAAACTTGGCTCTGCTGTTGTATGGAGGGTGAGGCGTGTGATTTATTACTTACAAGAATTTGGACAGCCCCTGGCTTAATGTGAAAGCACTGGCAAGTGTTAGGAAATTCATGAACTTTACACACATGATTATTGATGACTTTTATTAGCAAACAACCCTGGATATCCTCCCTTTTGAAACAATGTCACTAACCAGGCGGAGCAAAACAACTCCTGGGACTAAGGCAGCAAATCACATGCTGCCATTTGCAAATAAACCATAATCCGTTTTTTTCCTGGGTAACACCAGCAAAAGGCAAAGGTTCTGCCCTTTTCTTTTGCCAGACTAAGAGAAGGGCTTACACTTCTGCAAAGCCTGGTTTCGGCAGGCACCACCGACAGCAGCATCCAACACACAGCAAAGCCGCGTCCAGCTGCAGCTCTCCTCAATAAGCATCGCCCAGAGTGCCCGTGGATGTCTGTGCTATGGCACGAGCTGACAAAGGCAAATCGCATCTTTACAGAGACAAATCTGATCAGAGAGATGGATGAGATAAGCTTGAGATAGCATCCTTGCTTTGGCAAGCCTGAAGCTTCCTGTTGCAGATAACTGCGCTCTGCACCCAACAGAACCGACTGTGAATACTGGGCTTCCATGTTGGTTATCAGATGAAAAGAAATGTTCTGTGAGTCAGCCAGATCCTACTTACATCCCCCCAGACTTGTGTGAACCCACAGATCTGGCGGTGAGACAAAATGTTTACTCACTAGCATCCGCACCTGAAATGGAGAGTTCAAGAGGAGCATATAAGCTAAGTATTTGCTATATAAAGTACGGTATCTTTTAATAAAGACACCAACATTACTTAATTGAGGCAGGGAGTCCCATCTCTCCCGAAGCCCAGGGGTGATGTTTGCCCAGCAGAGATCAGATCACGGGTCCCACTGCGCACAGACACAGGGCATTAGTTTTGCAGGCAGGGAAACCTCACTCTGCACGTGACTTCAGCACTCACCAGTGTCGACGCTTTGGAGTTAAGAGGTTGTTCAGATCTCTGTTAAGTGCTTAAACATATGCTTAATCAAGACCTATTTACGGACAAAGTGCAATGGAAACTAAGCCCTTCCAGTTTAGTGGTGTTTAAGAGTGCAGTTGTTTTTGCATTCCCTCTCCCACTGTGAGAAGGAGAGCAGAAACTGCCTTTCAAAGTAAGAAGAGCCATAGAAAACTACAAGAAACATATCCAGAAGCAGTGAACCCCATTAAAGCCACGTATGACCGCCCCATCACTCAGGAAGCAGACTCATAAATACCTACTTCTGGTCTGAATTTGAAAAGAAAGAACAGTGGCAAATTTATACCTCTCAGTGATAATGTCCTCCTCTCTGGTCCTCCAAAACCAGGGAGAACTTTCAACAGGAATCAGCCCAGTGATGTATTTTTAAGATCAGCAGAAGCGGGAGCCGTATGACCTGCTACTGTTGGTTTTAAGGAAATTTTGGTACATGAGGGAAATTCCACAGGACTGAAAAGAATTGCAAATTGTTCCAACATCTGAACAGGAGTGGATACGAAACCCCAGGTGGTATTAAGCCAGCTAATCTGCTATTGATTCTGGGTCCAGTTGTGGAAAGACTGATACTGGATACAAGCATTGAAGACTTGAAAGGTAGCATATTTCATGCCAGTCAGCGTAGTTCTGGGGAAAACAAGTTTTGCCAAACTAATGTTATATTGTTTTTTTGATGGAATTACAAGCTTCATTAATAAAAATGTCTGTGTTGATGTAACGCAGAGAGTTTCCTGTAAGGCATAATGCTCAGTCTGCAAGACATTCTGACAAAAACAGTAAGCACTCTGCGAAATAGTGTAGCATTTCTAAAGCTGATTACAATTAGGGAACTGTTAGAACATGAAATAGATGTAAATGAGGAAATGTGATGAAATGGGGTTGCGTCTGGTAGAGCCCTAGCAGGCACTGCCCTTGACCAAATGCTGGCCAATTTCTCTCTTAAGGATATTGAACCAAAAGCCAATTTATCCAGAGATGATGCCTACAGCTGGCTCGATGAGGCTGCTGGTAACAAAGATGAAGAGCAGCTCCAGAGATTGCTGGGGAGCTTGGGCTCGTTTGATCAGTGTGAGATTGAATTTGACCAAATGAAGAAATGAAGAGACTGTGTAAAAAAGGAGGTCCCATTTCTAAGACGTGAAGCCCTAAAAACATTAGAATAGACTGGGGGAACACAGACACAGCAGTGTAAGACTATGAGTAAGGGCATTTGGACTGAGGAGACTGTTGGGGGAGAAGAAAGTGATATTATCTTGGCCTGAGGAATTAGTGAGACCTTTGCAAGAATATTCTGTCCTGCTCTTGGGTCTGCCCTTCAAAAGGATGTGGAGAAAACTGGGATGAAATCCCAAAAACGTATATCTGAATGAGGCAAGGTTTGGAAAGTATGACATGCAATGAAAGGCTTCTAGAATGAAATCTCTATAGTTCACTGAGGAGAAGCTGAGAGCAGGCTGTGACGAAAGCTGCAACATTTTCTGTGTCCATTTTTGCTTGGAGTGAAACCAAATTTTAAAACTTGACATCTTTCATGAAATGGATCTTCTGCTCTCTGAGCTGTTCTCATCACAGCGCCCCTAAAAGCTAATGAATCCTGTGCTAAGAGTAACATAAAACTGAACTTTAACTGGGGATTGATTGCATTTCTTTCTAGGTAAATCACTTGCTGGTGCGTGCAGCTACAGAATTACACACCCTGATGTCAGGAACAATTTCTGCCTGCACCCAGAGGCCAAGTGGCTGAGCAGTGGTTAGAGAAAATGAGGACTAAGCTGGGAGCACCCTGGGCTCGAATCCCCCCGAAGTCCCTGCCCAACATTTTGAACCTAAGCAAGTCATTTCGCCCCCTCAGCCCCCAGCGCAGCTGTACAACTGTGCAAAAATCAAGATCTTGCTGAAAACAGATGTTGTATCTCAGCTGAGCTTGGTAAATACACATTGCTACAAAATAACTCAATGAAAGCACCTGCTGGGGAATGCAGGCGAGTGGATGGATGGAGGCTGTCCCGAATATTGTAAATTCACACTTCACATGGATTCCTAGGGAGAAAGGCGGGGAGGCATCTCCCCAGTGATCAGTTTATCCCAGTAGCATCCCCAGCATCCAAATCCCAGTGATTGCATCCCCAGTGCTGCCAGCAGCCGGATTTGGCTTTCAAGGCCTGGCAGCCTGGGCAGTGCCCTGCCGCAGGGAGAGGGGCAGAGGGCAGGCACTGCCTTGCCACCCTCTGCTTCGGAGCAGGCCAGCGAGCCCTGCTACTGGAAAGCCCTCTGTTTCGGCTCATATTTATTTGTACACTTGTTTTTCTTGTTTGGTGAATATTGCTGGTCAATATTTAGTCATTGCTGTGGAAACAGCAAGATGCATACAAAGGGAAAGGAAAAAAAAAAAAAAAAAAGAGGAAAGAAAACAGCATTTTAAGGCCCAACCAATTTGGCTGTACTTGCCCCTTTGACTCAGGAATGTGAGCTTGTTTTGCCCGTGAGCCTGCAAAGGGAAACAGGAATTGGAAAGGGAAGTGGTACCAAACTGTTTACGTGAAACTGTGGGCAAGAACAGGAGCCAGGACGTCTGGGAATCCCATCAGGCATCCTCCGTGTGCACGCAGCTCCCTCCAGGCAGGGAACAGCAGCCCAGCAGAGCGACCCAGGGCCAATGCTGCAGCAGAGCCGTGGTGCTTCCAACCACCTCCCCTTCTCTGCGGGGCTTACGGGATAGTCTGACCATCGCCGGGAGGAGTTCCTCTCCTGATGCCTGTGCCTGGAGGGGCTGGATTGGAGCTGAGGGTCTGCGGTGAGGACCAGAGACATGTAGAACGAACAGGGATGTGAGGCTCGCTGTGCTGGGTGTGGAAGAATGCCCTGCTCTCACTCACAGAGGCATCGCCTCCGCTTTTGGGTGGGTGATACCTGCAGTGGTGAACTGGTGTAATTCAAAGGCTTCCTTGGTTAGATGCTAGAGGCCAACATAGAGGAGCTGTGACTGTTAACATCAATTTATGAGGCTGCCCTGCCCTGCTGCTATGCACATGATGCTCATGGGCTGTGCATCTCCTGGCATTGTTTCCAGCTGTGGCACTGCCCAAGGGATCTGCTCACCCACCAACGAGGCAATGCACCTTTGGGCACCTGGTCCCCCTGTTTGCATGCAGCTCAGCTAGAAATGCAGTGATAACAAAGACAGTTCTCTAAAGACTTCTGCTAAGAATACCTATAAAACACTGGTGACAAATGAAGTTGCAGTGAGTAAAACAAAAAAAATTGTCCAGCATTTTTTAAACTTTATTGCTGCTGATAATATATACCTGCTGCATAATAAAACCTAAATGACATTGGGGAAATACTGGATTTTAATTACAAGGAAGGACATGGGAAAATTCCATAAATTTTATGTTTGGGTTATATTCAATTTGAAAAAAAGAAAAAAAAAGAAAAAAAGAAAAGAAAAAAAAAAAAAGAAAGACAATGCAGTGGATATGACTTCCTAAGAATATGATTTGCTTCACGTATACCAACAAGTTAGGAGAGATCCCCTTGTCTCTGATGTTTAACGTGGAAGGGGGATGCCTCTGGAGGAAGATCTGGAGGAAGAGCTGTCAATACAGCGAAGAGTAGTTACTATCTGTTGCACTTGGCAGTGGGTACATCCTGAACAAAGATACAGGGATGTGCATGCAAAGACCTGAGACAAAGCCTAACCTGAAGGGAAGGTCAGCTTGTGCTGCCAGCTCGGGCTGCAGGGGCTGTTCTGCTCAGGCTCCAGCCTTTCCATACAACACTACTCGTTGTTGAGAAGTGCCGAGTCTTGGCGAAACCCTGCAGAAAGGGGAGACTGCAACACCCCCTAGGCTTTGGCAACAGTTGCAGAAAATGTGTGTGTGTGCATTTAGATCCTTGATTGCAAAAGAAAAATGGCATTAAGCTGGCACAAAAAAGGAATTTTATACCTGTCAGTTTCTGCACAGGTCTGTAAATGGCAGAAACTTTCAACATCTGCCAGAAAAGCATCAGGGTTCCCAGACACAAAGCCAGAGAGATGATATATTTAGAACAAATATAAGAATTTGATTTTGATTTCAGTACAGTCACTCTGGATGTAAAAGCTGAATAACTTTGCAGAGACCCCATACAATCACAATGCCAATAGCCCTTGGTACTCAGAGCCATACCTGACATCTCTGTACTCAAACCAGCCTGCAGCTTATAAGCACCAACATAAGACTCTTTAGGAGATGCATCTAAAAGCTGCAGTGATTCGCAGTCACTGATGGTTGTGAAGGGGCTGATTTGACCTCTCCTGCAGGATCTAGAGCACTGGCACTGGAGACCAAGTGTCATTAAGCACAAGGCAAAGGTGATGTGTAGCTCTGCCCTGTCCATGGGAGTGCTCCCAGCCTGGTATCACGACGGTGTTTGTGCGTTTTCTGCCTTCCCACATGGCAGGGGCTGGCCTCTGTGTTAGGGCTAGCTGTGGGATGCGAACCCCAGGCACCACCACAGCTGGCCTCTGGGCTCCAGCCCAGCAGAGCAGGAGGGCTCTGCTGAGAGGTGCTGGGGTGGCCTGGTGCTGAGGGGGAAGGCACAAAACCCCCCGCAGCAGGTGTGTGGTGTGATGCCCTTTACCCAAGCCTCACTGTGGATCTAGTTCTAGTACCTCAGGACTGGCCTGAATCCTGAAGCCCTTCCATAATTCTAAATGTCAGCAGCTGCAGATGATCTCTCTGTAGGTGCCAAGCCATTACAGGTGCTTCCAGGCTTTGGACCTGTGCTGCTGGGCACCAGCTCGAAGGAGATCTGCGGGCCGGGCTCCAGGCCGCTACGGAGGGCTGCCTTCACCAGGGGTGCTCCTCCCCGTGGCTCTCCACTTGCCATGAAGAAACTGCAGAAAGCAGCTTCTGGCTTCTGTGCCACGTTCCCAACGAGACCAACGCTGTCCTTTCTCGGAGAGGGTGTGTGACTTGTGCCAGGGCTGCACTGTGAATGTTGAGTACACGCAGTGCCTTTTGAATCACAGGAAGCATGTAGGCTTTGGAGATTATCAGCCCATTATTAACATTTCAGAAAAATATAAAGTGGTTTCCGCTTTATCTGTTTACTCTGTGGCTGATAAAATATTAACATTTTTCAGCCTCCACTGAATAATCCCTGGTCCCCATATTCCCAGACAATATGGTGTGTGGCTTAAACAGATCACCCCAAATGAAGCTGTTTCTCTTGGCTACTGTCACGCAGGAAGCTGGTGAGAAAAAGGTTGTTTGCACAGGATTTAAGCATTTTGAAAAAAAAAAAGTAATATGAAAATGTGATGCTGAGGAAAACATCAGGCAAGTAGTAAAAGTGCTTTGCTTGTGCGCAGCTGTTTCCTGGCCATTTCTTTCTATTGCTGGGGCACTTGGTTTACAGGAAATTCCAGCTCACACAATGCCAGCCTCCCCAAAAGACGGGCTCTGGGCTCAGCTGCACCGATCTGCTTTGTGCAAATGGTGGTGCCGGTGATTTCACCACCTGCACGCCCACGGGCAGCAGGGACTGTTTGGATTTGATCCTAAATGGCTTGTAGGAAATAGTAGTAAATTCTCCTCCATCTGTTTTCTAGCAGGGCTGCTAATTCTCATGGTTAGCTTTGAAATGACCTGCCCAGATTAGGTGCTGGTCCAGGTATAATGTAGCACCCGAGCTCTCTGGGCAGGTGGGTGGCTCTGGGTTTGTGCTGTGCATGAACGAGTCCTGCATTTTGGTGGCAGCTCCAGTGGGAAGAAGCAGAACTGCACATCTACACGCTGGTGTACCTTCATGGGCCACAGATCTCAGACATCAGCTTGTCTGTGCATCCCGAATTTGTACCAAGTTTAGGGGAGCTGAGAAATGTGTGATTCCTACCAGCTTCTGGGCTGTTTTTCGAAGTTTAGAATGGTGACAACTGTAGGTGGGTGGAAACTCCAGCGAGGCCAGATAAATGTAAATGCTTCCTATCTTCTGTTGGATAGAAACCCGAACACAATCCAAGCCCTGGTATGGCTCTGAGGGAGAAATCCCGTGGCAGATCCAGCCATGTTCACTTCTCATCCGGAGGTGCTGGGAGCGAGACAAGTGCAAGCAGGATTAGCTGGAGTTCCCATTCTGCTGAGTTGGCAGAAAGCCTCGTAGCAGCAGATGCAGGGGGATTGAGATGATAAATGGACTTTGGAAAGCAACCCAAACATGTACATACAAATTAGTATTTAACATACAGTTGCTATTTGCAAATTATCCCCTTGTGATTCTGCTCTTGAATAAGAGCAAATGTGTTAGCTGAGCAAACAGGAGCACAGGGTGCTCCAGAAATGCACCCATCCTCGGCCCCCCACCCTGCGCACACAGCACAGCCACACGAGCCACCCCTGGGAGCTCTTCTCCCAGCAGCAGGAGCCACGTGCGCCTGCCTCGCGAGCCACCAGCCCGTGTTGGGGTGAGGTGCAGGGGGCTGGAGGCAGGTCCCACCGCCGGCACGCTGGTGACAGGGAGGCAGGCGGCCAGGCGCTTTGCCAGCTGCTCTGGCGGCAGACGAGCTAGGTTGCTAGCCCAGCTTTTTAATGGGAAGTGAAGTCATGGCAACCCGTGAATCATAACTAATTTGACACCAAAAGGAACAAGCCATGGTGGCTCAACACCTGAGCACCCGCCTCGACATCCGGAGTGACACAGCGGGCTTGACGCAGCAGGTCGAGCTCTGACATGTGTTGCCAACCCTCCAAAACCCCGTAACTCCTCCAAACCTCAACAGCCAAATCCAGATCTTCCCAGCCTGGCCCCAAAGCCCTGGTGCTCAGAGCCTGCACTGCCACCGGACCTCTGTAGGGAGCAGGGCAGAGGGGAGGAAAGCACGGATGGGCAGCACAGCGAGCTGAAGCACTGGGAAGGTGCTCTACCTCGGCGGCCCGGTTCCTGCAGGTCAGGTCTTTCCCAACCACAAAAAGAGGGAAAGGATTTTCATTTCAAAATAGTTTCCATGCCCTTTGGAGGGAGAAGCCAGAGGTAGAGCCAAGCAGCTGCTACCGCATGATTTAAGGAGATAAGAAGAAGCAGCAAGAGGGAGAGAGTGGGATTTATGGCATCAACCCTAAAAATAGCTGTTTAGAGAAAGTCTAAGCCTGGCAAAGCCTCACTGGGAGTAGCCCCATATGCGATTGCTCAGCTCAGCGGATGGCATCTAGGTGGGGAAGATTCGGCTTTGAAGTTTCTCTTCCTCAGGAAGTTGCCCCACTTCAGGTCCCAGTTTATGACTGAGTTCCAAGTGGCGCAGCCCCTGGTGCAGGTGTCCCCGGGAGACAGGCACACCGAAACCCGGCTGTCAACACGGGAGCTCACACGGGTTATAAAAAGAAAGCTCAGCTGAAGCCAAGCTAGCTTCCTCTTCGAGCATCTCTGAGCGGGGACGTGACTTGCCCAAGCAGGCTGGGGGCAGACAGCGGCGTGGAGAGGGGCTCTCCAGGCTGCATCTGCAGCCGAACCCGAATCACATGCCCAGGTTGGCAGCTGGGCCAAGAAAGATCCCCTGCGTGTTGAGTCTAGTCCTCGGCAGCCGCAGACAACCATGCCATATAATCCACTTAACTTCCTTAACTACTGCGCATCCCTTCGAACCTACCAGGAGCCTTCAGCCCCTCTCCCGTCTGCTCTTGTCTTTTTTGCTTCCATGCCAAAACAAAAGTCCCTAGCGCGGCGGGACCACTAAACACACACCTGACACCCCACCAGGAAAAGCTGGCAGCTCCAAGGAAAGAAATGTAAAGCCAAACCCTAGTGCGAGTGAGATCAATAGTGTCAGAAAGGTGTCGGCTCTTCTGCTGGAGATGAGCTGCACAGGTACGTTTTGTGATACGCTGTGATGAGAAGTGTGCCTCAATGAAGTGTCTGGGTTGGAAGTTACTAGGAAGCTGATTTGCTGCCCAAGAAGAAATATCCTCCTGTATTTCCAGGTAGGGAAAAAAATAAATCTATTTTCCGCTAAAAGAGCATAACCATTACATTTTTGATCCACCTCCCACATGATCGCTTCTGTCTCTTCCCCCCGCTCCCCGTGCTGAGCACCCTGTGGCCCCAGGCTGTGCCCTGAGCTGGCCTGGCCCTGCAGCCACATCCCCGCAGCTCAGCTGGAGCCGGCGGGCGCGTGCCGGGCATCGCTGGGCGCCTCGTCCTGCAAGCCTGCAGCCACCAGAGGCGTGCTCGCAATGCTGGCTTTGCTCAGACTGTCCACATGCTGTTTCTAATAAAACCTGATCCCGATCCTTTTGACGCAGACGACAGGAACTGGCCCTGGTTTCAGTCACCCTGCCGGGGAGCGCACGCTTACGATAACACTGTGGGACTGCAGAGAGGGAATCAGGAAGCAATAAATCAACTGCGCTGAGTTATGACATTGGTGACAAAGGAACGGTTTCTCCTCCAGCAAGCCCTGCTGAAGGTACGTGGTCTTTGAAGGCACTGTAGGGGCTGGGCTGGCAGGCCCCATGGCAGAGCAAAGGGTGTTTATTTGTCCTGTGCGCACTCCAGCAACAAGCAGCGCTGCTGTGCACATTTACACACACGCCTAATAAATAGGATCAATAAAACCGAAGGATTCATACCTCAGTAGCACTCTGTGTCCCCACTGAAAGTCTGCCTGTTGCTACACTAGGATTATACAGCCTCTTCATAGGAACTGGCTGGTCCCGAAACAGGGATGATGGATGAGGAAGGGAGGCAGCCGTGCAGGGAGCAGTGGGAAGATGCTCCAGCTTGCTGGTTCAGCGTGGCGCTCACTGCTCCTCCTGCCCCTCTGCCACCACTCACACCAGGGCAGTATCTGATTTTCAGGTATCTTCAGTATTATTGGAGTGCTAAATCCCGGGATGGAGGCAGGAGGAGGGAGACACTGGGAAGCCAGAACCAGAGCCCTGACAAGGTACAGCTGGAAGAAACAAGCCCAGAGGAGCTGCAAGGCTGCTGCTTGGACAGACAAAACCCTCCCTGAGCTCCAAGGCCACCTTGCACAACCCATCCAACAAGCACCGTCAGTCACTACAGCCCCTCAGCCCTTCCAGGAGGGCAGCATTGTGACAGGAACCGGGTGTATTTTCTGCTCCATTGCCCTCCTGCTCCAAGCTAGAAGCAGGATGCCCGCTCAGTGCTGCCGGCCACCAGCGCCTCACCCACACAAGATGTCCTCAACCAGAACGAGGAATCTGGCTGGAAGCTGCAGCAGGCAGCCACGGTGGCCTGGCTGGTTGGGCTGCACACGGACACAGAGCTGCGTGGCTTCTAGGAACAAAGCGTGGTGAGCTCAGGGTGATTTCCTCTGCGCTGCCCTTACTGGAAAGCAGACGGGTCTGGGCCGATCTCACAGCAGCACCGAGCCCGCGTGCCCCAGGCCGGGTTGTGCAGAGCACGGCTGCCTCCGCAGGCAAAGGCCGGGGTAATCCCCTGTGTGTCCAGCTCTGTAGGGGCTCCAAAACAAATAAGAAAGCACACATCTCGAACTCTGGGCTTGTAAAAATGTCATGTCGCCCTGTTTACACGAGGTTCCTCTGTGATATTTGCTCAGACAGAAGGTAAAGTCACAGCAGAGGAGCAAACAAGAACGGAGAAGGAAGTCACACAGAGGTGAGCATTAGGGACAACGGGGGCTGTGCGTATGGCCATGCCACCTCCCTCCCTCTCCCGTGCATCCAGGTATTTGTGGCTGAGGAGAGCAACCTGTTAACAACCGCTGGGAGTTCTCTCGTGGAAAGGCTCAGACACCTAACGGGCCTCGGCTGCAGGGCCCCGTCCTGCACCCTTCTCCCTGCCTCCCCCTGACAAAGCTGTGGGCCTCGGCAGATGTGACGGAGACTCTTCTGCCCCTGGGGGTTGCCCCTTCCCTCCCGTCTGCTCCACAGACAGTAGGTGATGAATTGAATCCATCTGACACCTCAGAGCAAAGTTGGAGGTGACGTGAGCTCGGTGTGGGTTACACTCGGGGTGCGTGTTGGTCAGGAAACAGGTGGACATGTGGCAAAGCTGCCATTTGGCACTCCTCGGGTATGCAGCGTGTCAGTGACCCCTGCCAGCATCCTGCTGGAGTCCTGGGAGGGCGCGGAGATGGCTGCAGGTGGAGGTGGAGGGCTGAGGGCTGATGGCACCGTGCTTCATGGGCTCTGGCTCCGTGCTCTTCCTGTGCTGCAGGGCGGTGTGGGAGGGCTCGTGGCACCCACCCAATGCCGAACCCAGCGAGATACCCTCACAGCAGCTGCTTCCTGGCTGCCTTATCCCAGCGTGTCAGCGATACCATGGCTTTGTCTTCAACACGAAAGGATGAGGGTCAAGGTGTGGGGGGACTGAGGGAACAGCCTTGGAGCAGTGCCGGGTTTCCCAAGGTTTGCTGAGATCTGTACGCGCAGAGCCAGGCCCTTGGCTGTCACACTGACGTGGTTCACAGCTCCAGCATGCAAAGCCCCTTCAGCTGCTGGGGCTTCAGGAGACTTCAGCCCTCTGGAAAAAAGAATTGAAATGCTGCTAATCCAAAGAAAGCAGGAGCTGGGGGGTGTCTTTTCCCTACCCCCTGATCTGAAGGAGGTGTTTGCTCCCCGTGCTGCCTGCCAGCCCCACACAGGCTGCAGGACCCGCCGGTCCTCCTCCAGCCCCTTGTCAGCAGGTTGGTCCATCACTCAGCCTTCAGCGCCCTGCCACCTTGCTCAAGCTGCATGTTTTCACACCCGCAGAACTGCTCCCAGCAAAATATTTGAACAGCTCCTTCTCAAAACACCAGGAGATTAATATTAGGCACGTGCAGCGCTGTGAAGACATCTCTCCTGGCGCGAGGAGTGCGCTGAGTCCCACTCTGCTGGTAGGCACCTTTTTATTTCTGCATGGCCAGGCCATGGCAGCCGCCCTGGTGCACGCCAGCATCAGCCTGGCCGTGGGCTCGGGCTGGTGGCTGTCACCTCTCTGGGAAATGCCACTGTCAGGCAAAGTTGCTCTCCGTGTTGTACCAGCCTGGCAGTGCTGCGCTGCGTGGTACAGCTGCAGAGCAGAGCTGGGAGCTGCGCCCTGCCCCTGTCCTGTACTTCCAGGAGATGAACTGGGACTTTTCTGACCTCACACCACGGGTATCTGTAAGCTTGAACGGTCCTCTGGCCAAGTGGGTAGCAGTGAAACTGGGCAATCTCTTGGCATGCCCAACACCATCTGTTTTTTTTTTTTTCCCCTCCATTGCCATTTAATAAAATATAAATACTTTCCAGTGGCCATGGGTGCCTTCTCAGCATGCATGGCTCTCTCTGGAGCTCTGCCAGGGGCAGGGGCTGGGGCCCCTCCATAGGACAGGGTGAGTCTCAGGCGGTGGTGCTTGCTGGGCTGTGCATTCAGAGCTACCCACTTCTCCCTCAGGCCCTAGGTGGGCTGTCAGCACAAGCATTTTTGAGCTCAAAGGTAAGAAAATAACTTTTGTGTGACAACCTAACCCTTACATTTCTTCAGTCTCTTACTCTGCTCCCACAATTGCTCCTATCCCTCTTCTCCTGGCTCCTACTTTCCATTCTCGTTCATCTCCATCCCTGCGAGCTGCCTCTTCTCTTTGCCGTGCTTGTCCTTGCAGCAGCTGCCACCTCTCCCCAGCATCAGTGCAGCCCCTTTTCCATTCCACTTTTGGCAGCGGGGGAACCCTGAGCTGATACAGGTGTGTGCAGCGTACGGAGAGGTCCCGCTCAGCAGAGCTGTGTCCCGTCCCCGGGGTCGGGCAGGATCGGTGCTGGTGCATCTGCAGCCTGCGGTGAGACAGTGACTCCTTGCAACCATGAAGGTTAGAAACTTCCTTGAAAAAAAGAAAAAGGAAAACTGCCACTTGGGAGAACTCAGGACTGCATAAATACCTCGGCTGGATGGGACCTGTCCCACTGCCTCTGTGCCTGCACCTCTGGCTTCACAGGCTCGGACTGGATCAGTCCCAGTAAGGGACGGGAGGCTCTGGGAGCTGCACACGCCTGTCTGCAGCCTGCCCTGTCTGTCTTCCAGCTCTTCGCTCCCTCCTTCTGTCTTTTCCTTTCTGAGGGTGTTGATGTTGGATCAAGAAACACTTCTGATCAGGTTGTAATAAATGAAGCACAGTATTTTAGCTCCAAGATACTTTGGAGAGACTCACGCAAGGCTAGAATTTGGCTTTCATTCCGAAAGCCAGGCTGCAGAAAAAAGCCCTTTGAGATCACTTTATTATTACCTGGGTTACTTTTTCCCACCCTTTGGCAGGAGGCTGCAGCGCCAGAAAGTGTCAATTTACTCTTGCTATTGGGCCAAGAACATCCCTGGTACAAATTTATTGCTCTTAATAGGGCTGGGCCTTTAATTCCTAGCACATACCTGTGAAGAATTTTGGCTTGTCACTGAGGAGCAGGAATTATTTTCCTCTCTGCAGGTAGAGGCAGGTCTCCCTTTGGCTGAGGGCTCTGCACATCCCGAGAGAAGCATTACTGCAGCGCTCCCTTAAAGGAGATTTGAAAACTCCATAAGCACCTGCCCGTGCTGAAAGCCAGCAGCAGTGTGGCTACTGTTCAGCACAAGGGATTTTTTTCTTATTCCTTCCCCCTTTTTTATTGCTCTGCTACCAGTTCAAGCGCTACTGTGGGATCAATCCGCTCCCGGTCCCCTGAGGAATCCCCCAGCGGAGTGAAAGGCTCGTACACGGAAGACGGGGCACTTTTGCTGTTGAAGTCACTAACAGCTGAAGCTAGGACTAAGGTTTCACAGCAGATTTTATGACTTCTTCCAATTTGTAAAGGGATCTGGTCTGCATGCTGGTCAGACTCAGCTGGCTGGGGTTTCTGCCGTGCTTCTCGACACACGGCGCTGACGTCCTCGCTGCTGCAAATCTGCCGGTGGCTCCTGCTCACGGACCGGGGAAGGGGCCGCCAGGAAAGGCAGCCCACGGACAGCAGTTCCCTGAGACAGGCTTGCTGGGAACGGGAAGGAGCCTGCCTCCCGTGAGCTGACTCGGTGTCTGTGCGACAAATCTCTGCTGAACACAGCTCACAAGAACACCTGTCCCGCAATCAGACAAGCAAAAACCAGGCTTCATGAAAGCAAAAGGCAGGGATGAGCGCACTGCAAACACGTGCCAAAAGTCTGGCCAGCCTGTTGGTGTGCCGCCTGGCACCCCACCAGCATCCCAACCACGCAGCCCAGGAGAGATGAAGAGATGGCCCCAAGAAGGTGCCCTTTGCAACCCAGAGGTCAGCCGGGCTGGGCCAGCAGCTCTGCTCCCAGCCCTGGGAGACAAAATCGTGACCGCTGCAGGAAGCGGCGGTGCCAGCGGGTGCCACTGCCCGCTCACATCCCCACCACCCGCACCCACGAGCTGGGAGCACCAGCACTGCAGGCGGGGGCTGAGCATGGGTGGCAAAGAGGCGTGGTGCCCTCTGGTTCTTCCCTATCCTTGTCCTGGTCCGGCTGGGGATGTCCTGCCTGGTTGTTTCATCCTGCACGGATGCTCCCTGCATTTTGTCAGGACAGGTTCTGCTCTCCACATTCTCTCCTGAACATTCCCCACACTCCGTGAATTCACACCCGCACAGCCTGGGTGGGACAGGGCCACTTTGCAGAGCCGATGGAGGAGCACCGATGAGAGCTCCCTGCTCTCTGCTCACCCCACTGCGCGTGGGGAAAGCTGTGTGCGGCTGCAGCATTTGTACCCCTGATCCCAGCTTGCAGTGGGTTTCCTTTTGGTATCTTCCCCAGTAACACCAGTAACTTCCCCCTTCCCCATGAGGTTGTTACCCTGTGAAAGTCCCATCAACAGCACATGGTGGTTTGCAAACTTACATGAAAGATGGGATTTTGTTTCAGTTGTTCGCATTACTGAGATGTGAACGAGAGCTGCAGATAATCAGCCAGCGCTTTTCCTCTGCAAGGAACAAAAACCAGGCTCTGTGATCAAAAATCCTCTTTGGATTTCAGCTAATGGGTGCCCCTGGCTTGATCAGATCTACAAAGGAGGATTTGTGATGGTTGGAAAAGCCCAAGTAAGAACATCTGTGAGAATGGAAAACAAAGAAAATTCCAGTGTCTGCCTTTACCTCCCTACCAACCTCCCTGGTCATTATGGCACATTTGTGAGTAGGTGTAATAAAAAGGGTCTCTGTTCTTGCAAACTGAAATGATGCTTACAACAGACCTTATCATCCCGGGGAGGGGGCTTGGCAGGTCTGTCCCTTTCTCTACAAATCCATTTCTGCTTTCAGTGCCTTTGTGAGTCTCACGATGTTTCCTGTACATCTGAGAGTCAGCACAGAAACTCAACAAACCATTTGCCTGAAGCCTTCATTTCATGGGTACTAATGTGGGCTGAAGTCTCCAGACAGATAAGGTTGCAGAGGTTAAATAGCCAGTTACAGTACGTAAAGTTTTTATCCGCTCTGCCTAGATGAAGCTTTTCCCTCATTTTAAATGTCCTTTAAGTGTTTTAAGTTTTTGTCTTTATGAAGAAGAGAAAGACGACTGCAGTCACATCCCAGCTCTACTACACAATCCCAGTTTTATGGCAGTAACGTACAAAATCCTTCCTACTTTTCAGACAAACACCTGCATTTCCCTTCTGCAGCAGTGAGTGACACTGCTCAGCCTGCTCGGCAGTCTGTCCGGCCCAACGCGCTGCCACGTGCCCTGCTTTCCTCTGCTCATTCCAGATTAGGGGCTTCCCAAATGCTGCATCTCTAATTGATATTATTCATTACGTGGTGCACTTTGATTAAAAGGATTACTAACTGGCATTAGAAAGTGATTTTATTCTCTGGTCTGTCAGATGCACAATTCTGGGAACAAGGTGAGCGAGGCAAGGTACCCGAGCTGCTGCACGCTTTGTGCCAGTGGGTGGCTGTGGATGTCCCCTGAGATGTGCACTGCACTTTGAACCTGATCTTGTATTTGCACTTTTGGAGTAATTAGCACGTTACTGTCCACATCTAAAGTATCCTGGGATTTCTGCTGCCAGAATGAAACAACATTCATCCACATTCATCCTAGACAACTTTCCTTCCTCTATTGTTCTCAACAGCAGCCTGAAAGTGCCTCCATGGCCTTCGTTAGCCGAGGAAGCACAGACATTTCCCAGGCATCCTTCAGCACGGAGCTCCCTCTGTAAGCTACCAGGCCTCTGAATCTTTTCTCTGAAAGAACCAACCGAGCACAAGACCAAACACACGATGCTGTATCTACAGCCTCAGTTAGGAAAAGAGGATACAGATCAGCTCTGGGTTGAGATAAGGGGAATAAACCTGACAACACAAAAGGCAGCAGGGCTGCCATGCTTCGTAGCTTTGCAATATTAGGTTCTGTGAATGTTTCTAAACCATTAATAATTGCAGCCAACCCCACCCAGGCTCTAAGCTCAGACCAACATGAAGGAAATGCTGCTCTTAACCTGGAGAAGGACAGGCAGCTCTCTCCTTTCCCTTTTTATCTCTAAGCACATTTCTAATTTTTAACAGAATGTGAACGAAAATGTTGAGCAGAGCAGCATGCTTCATCCGGAGTTATTTGTGGCTCCATCAGAAGCGGGGAGTACCAGAAATCTATAGTCCTCATGGCACTTCCAGCCCAGTTTTGAAGACCCAGAAGACACAGAAAGAGAGGACAGGTCAGACAAGTTTAGTATTTATTTCAATGATCCCCAGCCTTTAGCTCTGTATCATTAATTAATTACTTCTACCCAAGTGATCACTGTCAGAGATTTCTAGCATATCTCGGCACTGTCGTGTCAGTGCTGCTTGTTTGCTAACAGTACAGCGCAGTTATTTTCTTTTTCTTTGCTCTCTTTAAATAGTTCTGAGGTATTTAGGCAAGGATCTAAAGTCAAGCTTTGGAAAAAGAGATAGATTATGTGAAATGCAGCATGCTGGAAAACCCGCGGTAGTTAAGGGGTTGCCTTGGAGACACATGCTCAGAAGATAAAGGAGCTTAAAGTTAGAAAGTTCACGCAAGCCGTATAATGAATTGTTTTCATCTGAGCCTTTTGCCTGTGTGCGTACGTGTGTCCTTTTCTGCTGGAGCTGGGGGAACTATTCCAAGATGTGACCTCCACTCCGACATGAGATGAATTTTTCATTTTGTTTCAAAGAGCAGAAGAAACAATTTTTCTTAGAAATGGCCAAGAGAACCTGTACCAATGGCAGAGCACAGACCACCTCGCTGGGGCAGCTCACGGGGGAAAAGGCTTTGGATTTTTCCCACATAGCAAGCAACTGATGGGACAATCCACAGGAGATTTAGAGAACCGGAGACAGAAAAACTCTGCAAACCTGTCTGAGCTGCCCAGGCCTGTAAGTCTGGGCTGGAAATCCCTTGGGAACAGATTCTGCCAGGAGTCTCCAGTATTTTCAGGCAGCCCCTCTGCTCAGGACACAGGGAGCAGGAAACAGCCTCTGGGGACTTCTGCTTTAGGTCTGACCATAGTGAGCAGGAGCTGGAAGATGGGAAGTAAACCCCGCTGCTTTCAAACTCTGAGGCACATTTGGTTCCTTCTGCCTTGGTGTGGGCCAGCAGGGAGCACACAAACACCCTGCCCGTCACACTTGTCCCAGCAGGAGCTATCGGATGTGTCCTTGCTGGGGGAGAGTATCAGCAACACTTCTGATGCTGACCTTATGTCTGTGGAGTTCTTTACTACAAGAAAATTGTTATTTAAGACTGTCATTGACGGGCAGATGATTCTCTATCTAAACACAAGATCTCAGCTCCTCGATCCAAAGCCGCGGAGGTATATGACGTAAAGTCAGTAGACAATGACATGAACATGGGACAGAACAAAAAAATGGGTGTATCCTTTATTTTCTGGGGCACCGTACTGCATCATTCCCTTCCCCTCGCTTGTCACTGCTGGTCAGGAAGAAGAACAAGGTGGCTCCCACTGGATGCGCAGAGGAGGCCTGTGAGGCATCCCGCTGGGCTGGGCCTGGGAGGCTCTGCCAGACACAAAGGGCAGCAGCGACGGAAAACAAATTGAGACATCCCTACGGTATGGTATGCCTTCTTCCCACTGCCAGCATTAAAAATGACACTGAGGCAATTATGGGAACAGTCACGGCAGAGGGGTTGTAAGGCTTAATTAATGTTGTAAAGGAGTTGAATTTCTTTGATGCAAAGTGCTCTGATTATTATTATGGCTGGGAAAAGGGAAGATTAAGAAATTAGGTTTGGAAGAGAACAGCATTGGTCTAGAGAATGGGCTGTGAATGTTATGAAAAAGGAATGACTTGTGAGAGCTCATTGCCTCAGGGGTAATAGGTGCTTCGGAGGGGAGGGAGCCATAAATTGAAGAGGAATGAGGAGACAGGTCTCAGAGATCTGACAGTCCTATATTTCAGACTCCTAGTGAGGTGAGCAGGGTTAGATGCAGTGGGGATCCAGACTCCATCCCCAGAAATTGAGCTCCGCAAGTAATTTCCTCCCTTTTATTGAAAGTATGTAGCCAGCATGTCAGTTCCTTCCTGCTGCGCATGCTGGGCAATTTGGGATCCACCTTTCTACCAGATTTCACAGAGGTTTACAGAAGCTCCTGCAGTTGGTAGTGGATCTCCCATTTCATTTCATTTCATTGCATTTCATTTCATTGCATTTCATTTCATTAGTTCAGAACCTTTCCTAAATTAAAGGCTCATACCATTACCAGACAGTCTGTGGTGGCCTTGATGCAGCTACACAGTTCCAGGCATCCGGTGCCACCGCTTCTTCCTCCCCCAGGCCAGGAAATGCCATCTCCCTGGTGGCCTCTGGGCACATCCCACAAGGAATGATTCCTCCAGAGGCTCACAGGTTTGATGCCTTGTTCCTAGCCGCTATCTTGCCCTTAATTGCTCTACTGCAGAAAGCAAGGAATTTTTATATGACTCATAAGATAGACAACTAGGGGAGCAACCTTGGCTGCATCTAGACTGTCCTACTACTGACTGTCTTTAGCCATCTCCTCCTTGAGAGATGTGTTTTGTTTTTTATAATGATCCCTCTGTGCTCTGCACAGGCGCATCTCACAGCACGGCCTGCTCACTGGACCACAGCACACTCGGGTCTGTAAATAGATGTGAGGAAGCACAGAACTGCAAGGCAGGAAACGGCCACTTGGCCCAACGAGTCTAGCCCTTTAAGTTTATCTCAAACGCACCTCCTTTCTTTGTCTCTGCATCTGCAAATCTCCTTTCTCCTCATAAAAATGTCTAGCTGTCTCTTAAACCCATTCAAACTATTTGCTTAAGTGACCTAACTTGGCAGCGACTCCGTAGCGTTCGGGCCGGCCGGAGTGACATAATGCTGCTAGAATCCCCTGTTTATTTTCCATGTTGCCCGCAATCCTGCCAGGCTGGGCTGGGCCGCAGCAGATAAACAAGTCCTGCTCAGCACACAGGAACCATCCATGGAAAACCCAGGGCTACCAGAAGTGGCAGTGCTGACTCAGCACCCCAAAGCCTTCCCACGAAATGGGAAGCCAGCCCCCTGCAGCTCCAGAGCAGTGCTGGTGGTTGGGCCAGCGCTGGGAGGATGTAGCATTGGCCTCTGTTGTGTTTTCAAGGACAGACAGAGAGTTTCTGCAACCCTCTCCCCACCTTAACTTCTCAGTAGTAAGCATATTGAGGCGTCTCTAGGTCACAGTTGCCAGGCAACTAATTTTAAACTTGTTTACGGTTAAATAATAAAGATTTGGGGATGATTAGTTGACTGCTGTGCTCCTTCTAACTTTCCTTAGGACAGCCACCCACCTGCTTGGTGTCGAACAAGCACTGCCATTTGGGACCATTTACTATGGCTCCTTCCTCCCAGCTTCACCTGTCTGCTCAAACCGACAGAAGCTGGGCCTCCCACTGCAGCTTACAGATCTCACTGCACCTACAGACGCGTTTTGGTGATGGAGTGCTTTGTACCTACCAGTCCTATGCAATGGTTTTCATCCATCTTTGCTTGACAGGCCTCCCAGTCCCCTCTGTGGGACCGTGCACCTGACAGCAAAGCGAACTGAAGCCAATGAGCTTGGCACCAGTTTCCCCACCTACCTCACTGGGTCCTGGGGAAGAATCCAGGGTGAAAATCATAATCAGGGGAAAACTCAGTTGGAGAACAGGGAACCAGATCCATATGCACTGTTACCTGCTCACTAGTGGGCACACACATTTACTAGTGGATCTACACCCCGTCTAAAGCCTTAATGAAAGGCACTGCAGTAAATACCTCAATATCCAGCCTTTTGCCTGCTGTAATTCATATTCTTGAACACACTGAGAACAGCTAGCACCGGTCCCCCCGTTAGCTGCCTGAAAGCCAGATGAAGTTCAGCAGGGGGGAGGCAGAAGAAATGTCTCCAACCTACTGTTTCCACAGGCGCTCTATTCTTAGCTTGCAAGATAAGCCTACGTATTCTTGTAGGTGTGGTGTCACTAAGGCAAAGTGATTGTTGATATGAAAACTTCCCCGGAGTAACAGGATCTCTTCAGTTCTTGTTATTTTCAGGACCATCACAGGTCCTGTACGTGGAAGGAAACCAAACCAAACCAAACCAAACCAAACCAAACCAAACCAAACCAAACCAAACCACCTTTGCTCTTGATTCGAATTACAGCTCTGTAAACATTTGAAGATACTATTATTCCAGTTTTGCAAATAAGAACAGATTTTTAAAGCACATGAAAACAGCTTTTTTGTTTGTTTGTTTGTTTTTTCCATCATCCCTTTGCTCTGCTCCAATTGTTTTTTCTTTGTAGTATTTTCAATGACAGGGTTCCTGATGTAGCCCTTCTACAGTCACTAAAAAACTATTGCTGTTTGATGTTTTGTTTCACTTTTTGAGTATCACTGATGTGTTTTATATCTAATGATGCCATCCACAGAAAGCATATGTCCGTCTGTTTTCTCATCTTGTCCTTGGGTGCACCTGTGCCTTGTAAGAGGACACTAGAAACTGCTCTCACTGGAAACCTTAGTTCCAGCTCATTTCATCTGGTCTATAATAAGACCTTCTTCCCCTTTTCCCAATGGACTCTTACTGTTTAAGCCTACCACATGTACTACCAGGTTGTGCTGACTAAAGCTACTTCTTCATCTGTGTGTGCACAGAGCAGTCAGCATGCACAGGGACGCAGGCAGTGCTGTGTAACACTTCCCTGCTGCAGGCACTGAAGAGTACGCCCCAACCTGTGAAAGTCTGGATGAGTGTTTGCCAGTCTTAAGCCATTTCCCAGAAATTGTCGGTCATTTCAGCCTGCATTGGGATTCCACGTTCACTTTTCCCCAGCATGGCCAACAAATAAATTCACTCAACAGCTTGATATCGACAAATACTATACCAAAGAAAGTCTAAAGCTCATTTAACTGCACACAAAGACTCATAAAAGCTCTGGAGAAGCCCAACAACACACAGCTACAAGTCCCATGGGCCCCACTCTGCACTCCCTCAGCCCCAAGCAGCCTCACCCTCCCCACACATCTTTCCCACAGCCAGAGGGCTGCAGCTGGTGCAACCCTTCCTGCATGGCCCAGCATGGGCACTGCCTCTGCAAAAGCCCTGACTCAGCCCTCGCTGCTCCCCGGTGTGCAGCTGTGGCTGTTAAGCCAAGGAGCACCCAAGTGCGGCTCGTACAGTCATTTAGCTCATTAGACTCAGACAGCTGTAGATTACACAGAGAACAACCAGGGGCAAACCTACCAGAGGAAAGGGAAGAGAACACCCCAAGGATAGCTGCCCCGTGGTGTTGCTTCTCCTGTTTCCACACCACCAGTTTTGGCTTGCTCCTCTGAGTAGTCCTAAGCAGAAATCTGATCTGCACGTTTGGGTTCAAAATGGGCCAATTTCCTGCCGTAGCACTCCATGTGTTTGGTATCTAGATCAGCATGGGAAGGGAGCTGCCTTCACAGCAGGGGCTCTGCAAACCTTCCCTGAATTTCAATGTGGAGGTCTGGCTGTGGTTTCACAGCGTGCACAGCCCAACCATGAGGGGCAGGACGAGCCTGGGAGAGGGGGACAGCCTCCGGAGGAGAGCTGGATGCTGAGAGCAGGTTGTGTCTGCCTGGGATGTCTTTTGCCACTGATGATGACAGATGATGTCCCCTCCCACATGTCCCCACGGCCGGTGTGCATGGCGCAGCTGCTCTTTGGGCTCTGTTGCCCCACGAGGGCACCCGCGTGTCCTACCTACACCAGCTGGAGCAGCTGTGAAATGCATCCTGTAACCTGCTGGAAGGTGACTGCCCCGTCATGTCATGGGAGATGTATTTTCATGCGGACAGGGCGGGAGGAGCCAGGGCTTTGCAGCAATTGTGCCGAGCAATATTCCAAGTCCCAGTCCTTTCTCGCCGTCCAGATGTTTCTAGAGACACCAACCCAGTGCATACCAGACTGAGGGCTGCTCGTTCCCACCAGCCAGGCCCTGCATGAGGAAAGGATATTTGCTCTGTTTAACCTCATTTATTCCTTAGCAACCGAAAGCTCCCTGTACTTTCCCATCTTGGGGGCTTACGTGCGGATCCCCACTCAGTGACATTCTCACACCATGAATGATTAAGGAATCTGAATCTTTAAAAATTGCCAGATCCCATTTCTATTCCTAAATACTGCCCTATAGAGAGAGATAAGCCTGGGAGGCCAAGGGATTTTTGTCAGTGATCCCCTTTTATGGGGCCAAGAAGCAGTGCTAAAAGGGAGGGCTGGGCCATTCCTGCCCTCCGTGCCCATGCTTTGCAAGGATTTATGCATTTGTCCTCTTTCACCTAGCTGCACGAGGAAGGCTCGGCTCTCGCTCGGGTTGTACCATGCAGCTGTGCAGCAAGTCTCAGAGGGTACAGTCTGCACCAGCCAGTGCTAACGGGAAGAGGGGATTAATATCTGCTTAATCCCTGGGTATCCGTGCCAGCAGTGAAATCCTAACAAGGCCAAGGCCATGGGCAACTATCTCAAGGTTAATTGAGGTTAATATTCAAGGTTTAAATTAGATACAAGGCTACTTTGAACAGCCTCTTCCTGAGAGAGCTGCCCATTGCCATGGGCAATGTCTGTGCATTTTGGAAATGAATGGGATTTTGCTTCTCATTCATTAATATCATATTTTTACCCTAATGAGGGCAAAGTGCGAAGGGTTAACCTTTCAGCGAGGTTGCTGCTGTGCAGGACATTTTTCCCCAACAGAGCTCTTGAGAACATCGTATTGGAGTGGTTTCCTGATCTACTGCACTACTTTCCTGGCTGGATGAGGCTGACTGGACCTATTTAATTTATGCCTAGGACCAACTCAGTCATCAATCCACTACAGCCCTGGTAGATGAGTTTCACTGTCTCAGCTGCATCTTCCTGTGGGAAGAGATGGGATTACAAACCAGGGGGCAAGAGAAAACAGCCAGAAAACACAGAATGTCCTTAGCAGCCCTGCTTGACCTCAGAGCCTGCAGGCCCAGGGCAATGGTAGCGTCACAGCAAAGCCAGCAGCTGGAATTCAACTGCCCCAGCAGGAACTGGAACCAAACAGACTAACTGAAATATACCTTCACGCTGATCTCTCTGAATCAACACTCTGCTATTTACAGTAGTGTATAATAATATTGAATCAAGATTTGCATGGGGCAATTTCTATTCCACAGCTCAAGATAACTTTCCAATAAGTTTTTTTTTCAGAGATGTGAAAACATTTACTTTAATGATAATGAAAATAAAGTCAGTAAAATCCCTTTGTCCTGTCGTTTCGATCAGATAAACCATATCTACCAACTGTTAGGAGGAGGATTAACTTGGGTTGACATTTTTTTTTATGTACTATGAGAAAAGCCCTGGGGCCAAAACATTTACAGGCCAGGTTTTAGCGTATGTTGATCTAATAGTTTCTCTGAAGAAAATTTCTTTAGACCTGGCAGGTGTGTATTGGTTTTCATTACTTCAAGTGTCTACTAGCAAAGTTTTAATTAACAGGATTGTACATAAAATATTTCCTGTGCTGTAAGCGTGAGGAAGATGGAGGCAGGACTCCTGCTTCTCGTTCTGAGCAGGGCATGGTGGGCAGGGCTGCAGTACTCCTGCCTCACTCTCTGGTGGCCCTCAAGCGAGGAGGATAAAACCTCCTCCGATACCAGATATGCCTGTGGTGTGTTACGTGCAAGACCTCAGTCCTGCTGCGTCAGGCCCTGCAGAAACTCTCTGCTGTGGGCTAAAGGGAAACAGAGGGACCACGAGGTGGGGAGACTCGGCTGCAGTCACCCAGCGGCTCTGGGACAGCCACACCGGGGACCGGCCCTCACGCGCCCCAAGAGCTCCCCGTAGGATCTAACCCTCCTCAGCTGGCTGTCCGCCTCTCCCATCTCTCCTGGGGAGATGCCCACTTCTGAGGGCTGTGGAAGAGCAGGCAGTGAGCTCGGCAAGCTGCTTGCCTATTGCAAACATAACAGGAGAAACCCCAGCGTTTGCTTTGCCTCTTATCAGAGACGTTAGACCACAAGAGATAAGGTTATTAGCAAAAACATAACGCTGGTGCTCCAGTCAGATGGTGGAGGAGATAGACCACTTATCTTATCAGCTCTTTTAGAAAGGCTCCCTCACTGGTGCTGTAATTTTCTGATAATATTATAAACAAAATTGATAACATTTTATTCTTTCTGATCAGGTTCTTTTCACTTACATTTTTTTTTTAAACAGGTTGTCTTTATTCTTCTCAGTGAGTGCATTTTCCCTATGAAGTCCTCATCTCGCCTGCTCCATTTTTCTCTTTTAGATCCATTTCATCCTTGTTCTAGATTGTTTTGATTGCATTTATTTTTACAGTCCTCTGCTTTCTCTCTTTCAGCAGAGATGCTGGTCAAGGGAATAGGCTTTTGATAGTGACAGCAACAAATGGGACAATTTGCACTTCATCCCAAGCCCCATTCTTTATCTGCTAAGCGTTTATTTAACATGGATTGTGGAGTCCTTTCATGGCCTTAGGAAAGAGCAGCTTCATGATTTAGCTTTGGATTCCTCCAGGAGAAGAGGGTGTGTTCCTGCCCCGCAGGCACACAGTAAGACAGGGCTCTCCTTTCCTTGGCATCTTGGTGGCAATGAGAGGTGAGTGGTGGAGAACTGGGCTTGGTGCACCACGGACGTGCTGCCATGTGAGTCCAGGACCAGCAAACCCAGCTGCTGGGCAGCCTGACTGGGATCCAGGAACCGGCATTGCTCCTGTGTCCGTAGATCTGTGTGCCCTGTGCATATCCAACAGTCCCTCGCAATTTCTGCTTTCACACCACCATCCCTGGTTTTGAATGCCTTCATATTTTTTTCTGTGAATGTTCCCATCCCTGGCTCGGTGCTGCGATGCTTGGTGTCTGCTCCACATGCCTACAACATGATTTCTCTGGGGCTCTATTTAAACCAGCCCCCCCATCACCCTGCACTTTGTACCTCAGCAGTGCTCTGAATGTTAATTCAAAGCTTGCTTTTACTACATTACATAAAACTAAAGAATCAGCAGGCATGAAAGCTGTATGGTGAGCTGCTTGCAAAGGCAGGTTCCCTGAGCGGTACCTGCTGTAGGTGCCTTTTCTTTGACATTAGAGTTCATGGCTGGGAATGCAAAAGCACCTTCATGCAAACAAAAATTAGGTCCTAAATTATGAAGTGCTAATCCTGTACCACTCAAATTAGTGAGAGATTAGTCACTTGTTTCAAGGGGCACGGGGTCAAGCTCTACCAGAAAAACACAGTCAGCCTCGATTTATTGTGCAGGTTTTCACGGGACAGTCTTTGAGAAGATCTCAGTATGGCAAATTAACCGGTATGTAGAAACCCCCATTAGAGCCATCTGTATTCTCCTTATCGTGCCATGCAAGTCAAGCTGAAAATTTGGGTCGTTACCATGCAGATTATAACTAATTTCATACATATGATTTTGAAAGAGATCACTTTACAGGACCTTTGCACAGGGATTACTCGCAATCCTCCTTGAGGGGTGATCTCAAAAGTTTTTTCTCGGTATGATAGATTGATTTTTCTTTTGTCCATTTGGATGATTAAAGCAGAGATCTTGACAGGTCCTCCTACAAAGGGTCAGGTCCTGCTCCTGGAAAGATGGGAGCTGGCATCTGGTAGCCTGAAACTGGGACAGGCATTCTGAAATCCAAACACTTGGCCATGGCATTAATTCAAAATGTCTGGATGGGACTGTGTTTGTCTGCCCGTGTGCTTCTCATATGCACTTTCCAGGACTTGTCCTTCCTAGAATAACATAAATCTCCGAGTGACGCTGTCTGACTGCCCTCAGAGTACCTCAGCCAGAGTAGGACACGTTGCCTTAAATCATTTTTAATCCTGTCCCTTCCATGGCGTATGTTAATGCCTTGCGTATGCTGCTCTGCTCTTAGAGCCCGGGGAGAGGCTGAGTTACTGTGCTGGCTGGGGACCCAACAGCTTCATGCACTGCTGTATTTTCCCCATGTGTCAGTAGTATATGCTTTAATAAGACTTTTTTCTGTGATATCCAAATACGGCATATAGCACCTGAGTCTTACACTCCTGGCAAACCGAGTACTGGCAAAAAATGCAGAGCAAGATAGTTTTTCCTGATCAGCAGAGTTCCTTACTTATAAAGCAGCAAAGCAGCAGCCCTTCCCCAGGGGCAGAGCAGCGCTGCTCCACGCAAAGGCTGGCAGTGACCGCAGTGTGCTCCAGGCTCCGCGATCCAGCCCGCTTCCTTCTTCATTCCAGGAACACCATGCAGCCCTTAAAGCTTGACTTTGCTAATGGATGTGGTTTCTCTATAAATACTGGCCTGGTTTGTAATACGTAATATTGGGTCATTTTGGCTCTGTGTCATATGAAGATCTCATTTATAAATGACTTCTAAAGGGAGGGTAAGTGCTTAAAACCACACATTTTATACACATGAATGGGCTCTGGTATAAATGGTTATGACAAGATGAGAAGAAGATGTCACGATGTTTTGTAGGACCTCTTGGACTCTGTAAAAAGCAGTAACAACCAACTGACCTATTGGTCAGTCAATAACAACTCACATTGTATTTGTAAAAGAAAAACTCAAAATACATCCTCTTTCTCTTTCTCTTTCTCTTTCTCTTTCTCTTTCTCTTTCTCTTTCTCTTTCTCTTTCTCTTTCTCTTTCTCTTTCTCTTTCTCTTTCTCTTTCTCTTTCTCTTTCTCTTTCTCTTTCTCCTTCTCCTTCTCCTTCTCCTTCTCCTTCTCCTTCTCCTTCTCCTTCTCCTTTCTCCTTCTCCTTCTCCTTCTCCTTCTCCTTCTCCTTCTCCTTCTCCTTCTCCTTCTCCTTCTCCTTCTCCTTCTCCTTCTCCTTCTCCTTCTCCTTCTCCTTCTCCTTCTCCTTCTCCTTCTCCTTCTCCTTCTTCTTTTTCTTTAATAAATATTGCAGGCTGAGGAATCTTTTAACTTGTAGGATCCCCTCGAAGATCCCCAAGATCCACAAGTAGGAACAGTAACTCTGATCCATTTCCCTCTCACTGCTCAAATCACAACCATGAAGCAAAAGACCTCCAACACAACACACAAAACAATTTGGAGACCTATTTCAGCTGCTGCCAGAAGCCCAGTAGCCCAGAACACATAGTTCAAAATGGACTTATTAACATCTGCAGACAGACCCGAGACATACATACATCTCCTGGTTTGAGAGTGTAGGAAGAATGTGAAAGGGACATATGAAGAGAGACGCAAGTTCTCCAGCTGCTACATAAGGACAGAAATCTTTACCTGATAGCAATGTAACTCCACCAATTCTTAATACAAACCAACTTCAAGCCCCTTTTCACCAAAGGAACCGGTGGCAGAGGGAAGCAGAGCAGCACTATGTGAGTGCTCGGCCGGCCGGCCTGGCCAGCTGCTGCTGCACGGAGCAAAGCGGCTGCGGGGCTTGGTGTGCAAGCGCACCCACGCGAACCCCGCTGCCACACGCTGTCTGCCTCCAGCCAGAGCAGGAATTGCTTTGACTCAGCTGCAGAAGCACTCAGGGGTTGTGTGGGAGGCCCCAGAACACGTAACAAATCATGGAGTAACAAAGGGAATTAAAAGGTGGTAATGTGATCCATGATTTAAGAACTCGGATTAAATATTGAATTAAGCCCCATTCCTGTTCAGCCTGCAGCCAGTCCCTTCTTTGCTGTGAGATGGCACTGGGGCCAGATTCTGCTCCTGCATCCATCTGAATGAGGAATTGCAACGGAGTTATGTCAGAACAAGCCTGGGATGGCGAGAGGAGCCTGAAGCCAGGGCAGCAATGCGGTCAGGGCATGCCCAGGAGGGAATGGGATGAACGGGTCTCCTGACACAGTTGTCAGTGTAGGCAGACAGGCCCTAATTGGTCTGATCTTATTACTTTTTCTAAAAGCTTTGAACTTTGCACAGGATGCCTTGGGCCTGCAGGAGCCTCGCAGCTCTGGGTGGGGAATTAGCAGGATGGCCGGGCTGCCTCCACCTCCCCCAGCTGAATGTCATCGTCCAGGGGCAGCGGTTTGGTGATGAAGGGCTGGCAGGTGGGATCAGCTGATGGCCATGGCTGGGGCATCCACACGGCAGCTTTACCAGGCCGTAATGTATTCTGCAGTAGGTAAAGGATAAAGCTTGTAAAACGTTTGTTTTAAGTCTTAAAATATCAAATTCCCCATAACTATGGGCTTCCTAAAACTGGCCCTGGTAATTACAAGTGTTGAGCCATGAATAATTTCACGCTAGGAGGTGCATTAATTTTAAACTCCCCCTGCCTCCTCCAGACATTGTGAAAGCACATTACCAGTGAGGACAAGTTTATGATCTTATCCAGGACAACTGGTGCAATAATATGAAATGAAAACCAAGACAAAAATGTCATTGTCTGCGCATTTGGTACAAAGGGATCCTGAAGAAAGTTCCCTTTGCAGCCTGGGAGCGGAGGTGCTCCAAAGGTGTGAGCGAGATTTATGGAGCCTCTCCAACCCTGCCAGCTCCAACCATTGGCAGCCTGGTGTCTAGGGACTGTTTCAAGGAACACGGAGGAGTTTCAACACCGTTGTCCCTACAATTGTTTGCATTTAAAATCTTTAACCATCCCTTTACAAAAATTCCCTGAGACCTCGGACCAGGTTGATCCAGATGTAGCACGCTTGGTCCCAGAAGTAGCCTGCAGACCGGGGTACTTGGGTTTGTAATCTCACTGTCATTAAGTTCAAGGCGATGGCATAAATGTCAAGGATCTGTTTGGCAAGCTCTCCCTGCTTAACATCTACACGTGTTTCTGTCTGTTCACATTTATGGCAGCAACCCCATCGTTTCCCAGCTCACTCAGAAATTGCACCTCAGTCAGAGAGGAAACAAGCGAGTCTGACTGCAGAAAAGATGCGAGATTTCTATCTTGGGCAGGGCACCTCGCAGCGTATTTACCATGCAGGCTGTGTCTGAGGTAGCACTGTCAACACCGTCCTCAAGGAGGATGTATAATACAGATGTTAAACACCGATTATCCTGCTGAAGATCAGGTAAGTTAAATACCGGTAAGGGTGTGATGCTCAGCACTGCACACACTCGGGGTGATATTCTCCCCCTGACTTTCCCAGCAGCTCTCCTTCCATCGCACTGCATGAGCTGTTACAGCACTGCACATTGGGAGGCAAAAAATCTGTCCGGACTAACTCTTAGAAGCTGCGGTGCTAACGCGCTGACAAATTCATTCTCAGTTGTTCTCAGTCCCTTTGGATTGAGCTAAACACCCCGAGCTGGAGGTGCAGGAGGTGCAGGCGGTCCTGGTTTATACCAGGACACGGCAGTTCAGAGGTCATGAAGTTCTCGGGCTGCACAAGGTAGAATTTTGCTTCTGTGCCTCATCTGTGCCCCTGAAAAATGTTTTTTAGGGGACTGTTTATGACTGTGCCCTATTTGTCCTTTAAAACAGTATAATACCACTGAAGTCAGCAATAAAATATTTTCTTGGGATTTTTTTGTGCTTCCTTTTGAACCTTTAAGAAAAATATGTCAGTGTGACACTATTACTAGGATGAAATTTTCCCCTAGAAATCAAAGCACAACGAAAACTCTTTATCAGTTTCCCCTTTCTCTTCAGAAAGCTGTGGTAGCAGATGCTTTAAACTCTTTCGTGGGTGAAGGGGAAAGGTTGGATTACTGAAAAAACAAGGCAGGCTTCAGTGTGTGGAGGAGGCATTAGGAACTGCTTAGGATCTCAGACCTGCAACACCTTGAACCCATCACCAGCCAGAACCGTGATGGATGGGAGAGGATAAAGGGCAGCCTAGCTGACCCATGATGCCTTCCAGTGCCCTCCAAGAAACAAGAAGAAAAGAGATTCTTATCACTCTGTGAAAGAACAGAGGGGAAAATTATCATTAAAATGCCTTCCTAATAAAACTAACAAACAGGGGCTCTTTTTCTTTCAAACTCCATTCTCTTATCCCTTCCCTACAAGCTTCAAGATGGCCATGACTTGAAGAATTTTAGTCCTTGGGTGAACCTCTCCTGAGCAGAGGTCACATCCTTTTGCCTAGACTTTAGTTTTGTTAGACAGTCTTCTTTGAAAACCTCAATAAAATAAATAATTTGGGGTGTATCTTTTTAGTCTTCGGTGCATCAGCTTGTTATGTAGAATGATGGTAATACACGTAATTAATACATGAAATACAATTGTTGTATTTGTGACTCTGAATTCACACCCCACATCACCTGCTGGAGAATCACTCATGAAACATGAGTGAGTCACTTTATTTCTCTGTTTGCTTTAGGTCTGGGAATTTTGCTATCGCTGTGGTAAACACTGACGTCAAGTAGTGAAGAGTTAGGTGTGCTATGGAAACCAGAGCAATTACAGATCTCGTAGCAAACAACTTACAGGATAATGCTGACCACTGAAAGTTAATTTCCGCATTTTCCCCCATTGATATTTGCAGACTGGCACTCACAGCCCACCAAAACCCATCCATTTCCCCTCCCAAACTTCCATGCCCTGCTTTCCCCTTGCCTCTGCTCAGCATCATCCTGCACCCCAGGAACCTGACTGCCTCCTCATGCTCCAAACGCCTGCCCAGATGCTCTCCTGTTCGTAGCTCTCAGGGGACAAGCCCCTGTCTCTCTTCTCAGCTCTCAGAGCCCATCCTTCTTAACCTCCCACTCCCCTGCTGCTCCCAGGGCTCTGCACCTCTCATCTTCCACAGTCAGTCTTGAAACTGAGTACCACTTAGTTTGAAAGCCAAAAAGCAGGAATTTCTTTGGACTTGTGAATGTGTAATAAGCCGGTATCTGTGGTTCCCTAACATCTGGTGCCCCATAATCCAATGTTTTAGGAAGCCTTCAGGCTCAGATTCCACCTATGCGTCAGGTTGTTTGTTAGGCAGACACCACGGCTCTAAGGGAAACAGGCACAGCTCTAGGAGCTGAACCCTAAATCCAAGGAATTCTCCATCCAGCTGTCCTAGTATTTGGTCACATATTAACCACTCCAAAACATTTGATTTTAGGTTCTTTGAAACCAATCCTTTACCCCAGTATTGGGTTTGGGTTGTTAGCATCATGCTAATCCCCACAGACCTTTGGAATTTATTCTGCAAGTTGATGACTACATCAAAGGTGTCTGGGTAGGAGAAGCCAGGACAGACACATTAATTCTTAACACAGGAAATCCCCACTGTCCTGTGGCTGCGCTGCCATTTGTGAAGGTATCCTCAAGTTCTTTCCTTTGCCACCCTCACCACCTTGTCGCCCTCTCTTGACATACATCCAAGAGTATTGCCCAAAGTAGGTTTCCCTGGTGGGGAAACTGAGCTCAAACTCCTGAAAATCAACGTATTTCTGTAGGAAAAAAGCTAAACACACTCGTATCTGGTAGCTGGATGGGACCTGCTCTCTGCATGGGTCTCAGAACTGATATGCAATTCTGGGATCCAGCAAATTCATTCCTACTAATTCAAAAGCTCACCCTGCTAATCCTTCTCCTTTATTTTCATGCTATTCAAACCAAGGATCAAGGTGTACTTTCAGAACAAAATGCCAGTCTTACTCCACAACTGCTCCATGAGAGCAGAGTCCTGTGCCCCTCGCAGCCAGCCAGATGCATTTACAGAGATGACGGGTAGCTTTAGGAGTCAGACCTGCCCAGAAGTGACACGATGCAGCAAGTGTGCTTTTGCATCACACCTTCTTGGTGGTCCTAGGGGCTGTTAGGAGAAGCCTGCACAGCTGAGTGATTCCCGGGGCGTTCTGTACTGTCCCACTACAGGACACCTCACATGGCTTCAAGTTCTGGATAACTGCAATCAAGGAATTGCACACGGAACTGCTGCAGTCAGTGCTGAAACACTGCAGTGGGGATGTTACCAGGCATCGTGGTCTTTCTGTTGAGTATGGAGCTGGAAATGTTTCCCAAAGGCTGTTGTGATGTGGTGTCCCAGATTTTGCCTACCCTGGGACATCACGCTAACACCAAGGAATTGCTTTTGGGTGGGAAAAAATCAGGTCACTTATACATACAGGCAAAAGACTTGGTTTAAATGTAGCTAAACCAGCAGAAAAAGGCTCTTTTGCCCCCATGCTGTCCATCACCCAGCACAGCAGCTCCTCGAGCAGGAAGAGCTGTACCAGGCAGCCAGGGCAGCGGGGCTCACATCAGATGCTATAAAAATGTGTGATTTCCTGGCCTGCCACCACACAGCTCCAACCCATTGCAGCCTTGCTGCCGAGTGCCCGACTTACTGAAACACCCCAGATCACTTGTAAACCTTGGCTCTTCTCCTCCAGAGCCTGCCAAGTTCCCATGATCGCTGACTGGGGGGTAGTTTGTAACCTTTCTCCATTAAGGGTTTATTCCTAATCCTGTCGGTTCCTATCTCACAATGACATAGCTTGGATCCCCCAAACATTCCAGTAATTCTTCTCTTTTGAGCCGGCAGACGCTGTGCTTCCTTGGCAAGCAGGCGTCCTGCATTCCTGGACTCGCTTCCCAAGCTGCCTTGCCCACTCCTTAGGAATGGCTCCCTGCAGGGACTTATTTCCTTAAGGATGAGATGTTTTCATACCCTGGCAGGTTTCCCACTTCCTATCATCACATGTATCCCATGCAAAGAGGGAGCAGAGTGCCGTGGGTTTCTCCTCGGTAGTTGTGAGCGCCTGGACACCTCAGGAGGACAAACAGGTGCCTGCAGGGTGCGCGGTCCCTCCCTGCAACCTGGGGGCCTTGGTGCAAGCTCTGCCTGAGGCATAACAACCTACAAGGCACAGAAGTGCCACATTAAGCCCCAGGGACTCCCAAGGAGTGCTCCCAGGTTTATGGCACAAAGCAGATTCTCAGAAGATACAAGCACTGGGAAAGGCAGTGCAGTACAAGACCTCACACTCACAAGCTGTGCTGCTGCACGAGAATGTCTCGGGCTCCAAGCCCCTTTCAAGCTCACGTGAGAGTGCCTGAACATGATGCTGTTCTCCAGGAGCAGTTGCTGAGATGTACCTGGGCTGAGTGAGCTGCTGTGTGCGCTGTGTGCCTCCTACCGTGGTCCATATGCATGCAGTCCAGAAGAGCAGCACTTGGCATCCCACCATCTCCCTGGTCCCACTGGGGTTCTGCAGCAAGAGCCGGTGCAGGGCCCCCATGCAGGACTTCCTCAAGCCTCGATTCAGGTGTTTTCACCAAGCAGCGTGGCACAGAGCTGGACACAAGCTAAACACAGACTGTTGGGCTGCTTATTGCAGGTCTCAGCCAATGCGCTGTTTGGTTTAATCTGTCTCCAAATGCTCTTAGCTACTTGTTTGCTCATTTGCTTTCCACCTCTGGGCTCCCAGGGTTGCTACCAGCACTTGAACACATTTCTGTACGAATTCCAGCTTATTTAGGACATGAATGAACTCCCTTCCCGTTAGGAAGAAGCCCGGTGTTGGCAGGGATGGTGGCCCGGCTGCTCCGGAGCGGCTCAGCCCGCAGCCTCCCTCCCGCAGCCTCCCCCCCGCACGGCTCCGGCTCCGGCTCCGGCCGCAGCCCGGCGGGGGCAGCTCCCGGCCCGGGGGGACCCCTGGCGGGCAGCGCCCGCAGCGCCCCGCAGCGCGGCCCCGGCCGGCCGCAGGTTTCCTGCTGCGGAGCTGCTGCCAGGAATGGTGGTGGCTTTTTTTTTTTTTCTTTCCGTTTTCACCGAAAAATCTACATTGCAGATCTAGTTTCAGGGCCCTCGCTGCCTTGTGCTGGTTCAAACACAGCCTTTAATTACTTCTGCCAGGATTTTGAAGCAATTATATAGGAAGATAATGTAAAAAGCATTACGATTTTCACAGTATCTCTGCTGAGGAAGAACTTGGCAGCTGTGACTGCGCAGTGTGCCAGACTGCCTCTCGCTGTCCAAGCCCACTGGCCCCACGAGTCACTGTCAAAGCAGAAACGCGAACGGGGTGAGTGAACGTCCGCGTCGGCCTCGGGAGCACCCGAAGCCCAGCAGCAGCACAGCAAGCTGGGGCAGGAGGCCAAGGGCAGGGAGATGCACAAGTCTGCTGGCCAGAGCAGATGCTCTAAGTCAGTATCCAAGAAGCTGTCACTACTGCAGGAGCCCAAAACACGGGTGATCCTGGGACAGCCTCCTGCTCTGCACAGGTTTTCAGGACAGGCTGGAAAAGTTGTTCTCCTTTTTATGTTTGAGAAAAAAGACAAGGCAGGACGCTGCATTGGAGCTGGGGCGTTCTCCCATACAGAAAATGCCACACAGGTCTGCACATTTCCAGCATGCACCCAGCGACATGCAATTTCCTTCCCCAGTACTGCAGGGGCATCACCTGCTGCACTGCCAGGAGACAGGGAGCGTGCTGCAGCTGCTGGCTGAGCGCAGGCCTCTGCAGCTGAGCAGCTGGGTCCCTGTGGAAATGAGATGCTGGGAGCTTCTGGTGCTGAGGAGTGCCTGGGAGGTTGCTCTAGCTGAGCACTTCAGTTTCCTCAGCTTGAAAACAAGGTAGTAATGTATGACCTGCAAGGGTGCCGTTAGCATTACAGAGATCTTTGACATCCCTGGATGAGAAGTACTGAAGAAATGCAGCCTATTAAAAATGCAGTTTTCTCCTTTGCCAATTCTATTCTGCTCCAAGAAAAGGCGCTTTTGCAATGACAGCTGGGATGAGCTGTTTTTGACAAGTCAGAGTATGCAGATTTTGATGGAAGATTTAAGTGAAACACAAGTGAAACACGACTAAAAGACCGGTATGGGGTACACTGCCTTCGCCTTCCTTGCACAGGTGCTTCACCTCCCTTTGAAACCAGAGAGGCAGGGTGCTCCAAGTGTCAAGGAACTCCTGCTGGATTACAGCAAGACACCAGCGAGTCCAGGAGATCACGTGGAATATGTTTGCTCAGATAAATTCCCCAGCGTATTCTCCCGTTGGGCTTTCTGCTGGACCAGCCTGGAGCAGAGCCAGCTGTGTCATTGCTGATCTCCTCAGCTGCTGTAACTCACTGTAGTTTTCAGGTGGTGGATTTATTACAGGGCATGTTCTCACACTTGCGTGCCACTTTCTAGAATATAATCTTTTGCTGCTAAAAAATCTGCTGTTTTTATTTTAATTTTACACTGAGGGTGGGATTTTCCTCCAAGTTTGGCTCCCTCTCTCACACCTCCTTGTGGGAGCTGCACGAAGGCTGTCCAGGGCCAGCTGAAAGACAACGCTTCCCTGCTCCAACTGCAGGTCTTTGTTGCAGCCAAAAGCCTGGCTTATGATACACCACTTGAAAACAAAATTGTGCTCAGTAATTCTGGGACTTGAAGCAAAGCCAAGATCTTGGGCATGTCCAGGTAAATAGCAACAGTTTCTTTTGGAACAGGTCAAGGTTTTGTCTGTTAAAACCTTGCTCTTGGAAACTTAGCTGCTTGGCCACCCTAGGCACCAACACCTGCACTTAGGCTAGCGACAAGCGCAGCGAAGCGAACGTGCACTTACTGAGTGCCCCGGACGGGCTGCGGGCAGAGCTGCACGTGGAGGTTTTCCCTGGGGTGCCTTGCAGAGTGCTGCCCAGGCTGCCTGGGGTGGGCTGAGCCTCACCGCCCATAGGAAAGGCGCTGGGCAGAGAGGAGCGTGCTGCGCCCGTGCTGATGTGCTGTGGAAAGCTCCGCTGGATGCAGCAGTTGGTCTCGGGGCTCCGCTGACAAGTGCTGGCGTGCCTGCTCACGCACTTGGGAAAAGGCATTTGGAGAGGTTCTTCTGATTTTATAGCATCAGCTGACATCTGGGGCCACAACCTGCTTCGGCGGAGTTAAGGCAGAAGAGAAAGGAGATTTTGCCAATGTGTTAACTTTTAATTAAAGCTTAATGCCTTAATTAAAGCAAGGAGGGCTTAATTAAGGACTTAACTAAAATTTAATACTTTAATGGGACTAAAGACTTTAATTTATCACTGAGCTGAAAAAGAAAAAAAAAAAAAAAAAAAAAGAAGAGGGCTCCCTCGGAGATGCACATACACACAGCAGCCAATTATGAAAGAATCCCGGGGTGTCAGGTTCGTCAGTCAGAGCGTGCTGTGCGCTCGGGGGATCTGCGCTTGTTTTCCATGATACCTGCCTACAACTTCAGCGTAACTTGAGGTTGTCAGATTAAGAGGTATATGGTACCTTCGCTTCTTTCCAAAGATTTTCGGCGCTGGCAAAGCCCTGTGTCTGGGCTGTCCGACACACACTGTGAGGTCAGCCCCGGGACGGGCTGGGTCTCCTGGTGCACCTGCAGCCACCCAGGCTCCCAGCCCACAAGCTGCGTGGCGGGGCGGTGTGTGGCTGGAGGTGCCCCATCACTGGCGCTCGGCCCACGGCTCCCAAAGGACTGGCCAGCCCTGCCCAGCGGTATGACAGTGACAGGAATGCTGCGAGGCATTTGGCTGGCTTTTAAAGGGCAGGCTTTCATGGGGTTCAGAGCTCCGTACCTCCCACCTTCCTCAGACGGGATGTTTGTCTACTTTGTGGCATTTTGTGCGGCTGGGAAATACGAATCCAAGCCAGCAGAGCTCACTTTCAGCTTAAGTATGCTGGCATTACACAGCAACGTTTGGGCCACAAATAAGTGAACTTTAAGGGACTTCTGTTACAGTATCTGAAAGAGTCCCTCCATGCACCTACCTTTCAAAGGAATAATTTCCAGCCATTTGGCTTTTGAAAGCTCTTAACCCATTGAATCAATGAATGCAGTTACTTAAAAAGAAATCAGGACTATTTACAAGAATAAGAAAATCTCCCCTTACACAACTGTGGTTGTGCCCCGTAGTATTTTCAGCAATGGATCTGGAAAATCTCCTGAAAGGCCAGTAGGTATTATTGCAATTTTACCAGTGCAGAAGCTGAGGTACGGGGCAGTTAAATGACTAATCCAAGATCAGACAGTGACCTCGCAGATATTTTGAAGACCCTTCCCTACCAGGCAGTGTGCAGCTGCATGCCTTTGAAGGGGATTGGAGCTTAAAAAGAGCCTTAGGTTCAGAAAACGCAGCCCCTCTCCTGGGTGTAATGTGATCCTGTATGGAGCTTGGCATTTTGGCCAGACTGTCATTTCTTCCAACAGCAATCTGCCCAGCCTATGCAGAAAGGACACATATGTTTCCTATAACGAGACTGTACGTTATTTTTTATATACATAGGAAGACCATAATACTTGAGAAGACTCATTACTGGCTATCCATTCATATCTGCCATTCTCTACGGAATTGCCTAGGCCTAATATGTTAACTGCATCAGACGTGCCGAGGGCCAGAGCTTCATCTCTGTCCAAGGAGCGCACAGCGCAGCGTGGCTCGGGAGGGCCGGCGTGTCAGGGTGCCAAGTCTGCTCCCTGGCTCTCTGCCTGCCTTCGTCAGGAGCAGGGCAAGCCCCCAGCAAGCTCAGCGATGCTTCAGCAGCTACTCACTGCCAGAGGGGAGAGCGCAGCTGGGGAGCAGTGGGGCAGGGCGTGATGCGGGTAGCCCAGACGCATCCCCTGGACCAGTTTGCTACAGGGACACTGGGCACAGGAGCCTTCAGGGCGCCTTGCTGGGGTGCCGATCCCAAGATGCGCAAGCTTTAGGTGCTCCTCCAAACCATGTTGGCGATTCCTCCCATAAACCAGGAAGCTGTGGTAGGCTTTGCTGCTGGCACCCCTCCCCGGGACAGCGGGGGAGCACCCTGACAGCACAGCCCGCTTGCTGTGTCCTCATTCTTGGCCCTGTGGAGGCAGCTGGGGGTGAGGGGCTGGGGACCTGCCCCGTGCACTGCCGGTAATTATTCCACTTTGATTCTTGCTCATCTCTGGCCCATGAAATCAAGGCCAAACTCTGGAGCATGTGTGGGGGTGAGGAGATGGAAACTGGGCCCAAACCGCCTTAACTGGTTCCACAGAGCTGCTGCTTTCCGCAGCGAGCAAGCCAGAACAATGTCATCTCAATACCCCGCACTAATCTGGGGGAAACTGAGCGTGACTGACTTCACGCATGACAGCCTGGAAGCCAAGCATGGGAGGTCAGCACCAGCCTCGCTCCAAGCTCCCTCGCAGCCGGCTTGGAGAGACGAGGCCCACGGATAGCTGTCCCGCTGCCCTGTCCCCGGGGCTCAGCATCCACTGCCACCGGGCTTGTCCATCGCTCCCCAACCCCAGTCCCCATGCTGACAGCCTGGCCGGGCTCCCAGGGTCCCACCTACCCACCGACGAGAGAGGCCGGTGCACATTTCAGGCATGCTGTCATTAACAAATGAGGCACAGCGCTTGATTAATTCCACAGGTTTCTTCCATTAGGAGCCACTACATCATTGCTACACGAGAGCCTTCCTCCCCTCAGCGCTGACCTTCCTCCCACAGCTCGCCCATTTCCCTCGGCTGTGGAAGTTATTACAGACTGGTTATTTGAAAGACCTGGAAACCGGGGCAGCCGCTGCTTCCTTTCATCTCCAGCTCTGCTGCTCCTCACTCCTTGGCAGTTTGGAAGGATGGTGGAAGTAATTAATGGCTGGGGAGGGGAGGAGGAGGTGCTCCTAAGAGGGGAGTCAAAAATTCCTCTTGACAATGACCACATGTCTGAGGCTTGGCTACCAGTTCACCTGACAGCAGTAAGGGCCTAATAGTCATTAGTCACCACTGCAGACACGCTCCATGCACTTCTCCGCGTTCCTTTTTTTCCCAATGAAGGCAGAAAATAAAACAGCATCAGCCACCCCAGCGCTTTCAACCATCTTTTGTCATCTCGTGGGGAAGAGAGCAGAGAACGGATGGCTCGGAGAGCTTTGTCAGCATGCCTGGCCAAAGGCAGAGAAGTAGAGAAGATAAAACCAAGGTTCACAAAGGGAATGAGACAACTGGGAATGGATGGAGAATTCCCCCAGGGATTGGTATGGAAAGGTTGTGTGACCTGATTTCGTGTGGCTTTAGCTCACCATGTGTTTTCTGTAGAGGACCTTCTGTAGCCTTTCCTCTAGCTCCCTGCCTTTCATTTTGCTCTGTACCTGACATTGGGTTATCTAAGGGTTTATTTTCAAATAACTTTTTTCCTCAGATGCAAATTACAGAAGCATCGTGTTTGGGGCAGCGTGGAGCAAGGCTCAGAGCTCAGCTCCTGCCACCGGCCCCGTGCCTCCTGCGGCTGAGAGGCTGAGGCACGCAGCCTGCATGCTGCTCTCCTCGCTGACTTCCCCGCCCGCTCACACATGATAATATCTGAGGTTTTGGCTCGGGGTCCCCCATAATTAGAACAAAACTGGCAGCTTTTTGAGGCTGAACTCCAGATAAAATTGGTTGGGAATAAAAAAAAATAAAAGAGAAGGAGTGCTATAAAGTGGAAATGATATACTTGAGAGCTGATCAGGATCTAGAAGAGCGGCACAGGAATGCTAATGCTCCTCTGCGGAGGATTTGGATATTGCATTTTGGATCGAGTGCAAACCCAAAAAGATTTTGAAACATACATTAGAAGAGAGCGCGGCTCAGGATCTTGGCGGTCAGTCTGCCTGCCAAACTGTCCTGGAGCCATGCAGAAAGCCATGCAGAAGGCGCAGACCTAGCGGCTCTGTGAAGCCGGCGGCTGAGCGAGCAGCGGGGCACGGCGCCTGGCCCACCTGCTGCCGCTGTCACAGCCCCACGCGGCGGCACACAGAGGGAGAGCTGGCCGGGCTCTGCAGGGCTCTGCCGAGCGCCTTTAGCATCCTTTGCAACGGGGCTGCTGCCCTCACTGGCTGCAGTCTGGACCCAACGTCTTTCTCCAGGAGAGGCTCTAGCTTTGCTTTTCAGAGATCCCAGCAGTTTTTCTAACTCAGCACCCTCGACCACCTACCCCCAGTGCCTCTGCTGGACAAATGAATTCTGCTGTCCCCGTTTTACACAGGAAAATGGGGGTGTAACAAATCACAGCAGGCGGCCCAGGGCTAGACAGACCTGACCTGTTGAATCCAGGTCTCACAGTTCCTCAAGCAAGGTCTTAATTGCTGTATCATCCATTCTTCCATCTACAGCTGTCCAAGACAGGATTTTTCTCCCAGAAAAAGAGGGTAAAAGACTCAGTGGGCCCAGCTGCATTTTGTAAGTGTCTTTGCCAAGCCTTTCTGCCCCATTTAAGAGGGCCCAGCCGTGCTTTATAAAATATCAGATGGAGATCTCTGAGATAAAGCCACGCTTTATCATTTTACACGAGCCATTTCATTTTGTCCTGCCTAGTACGGTACGTGATTTGGCTGCAGAGGAAACGCATTGCTTATTCGCAAAAGAGTTCTCCTATCTGTCTGACCCAGAAATCAGTCATTATAAGTAATTGTTGTATTACCGAGAGAAGAGCCTGTGCTTTCCCCAGAGGAGCAGCCATCCGGCCTTTGAGGAGAACTGCACCTCTCCAAGGAAAGCCGCGACAGGCTTGATTGGCGCCCGGCTGCCATGCAGAAGTTAAACCAGATGAGCTGTGTCAGCCCAGTGGAAGGCAAATGCATGGTAGCCACTTGGAAAGCCCCAGATTTGTCACTGACTGCATTGTTATCTGCAAGGGGGCAGAATGTAATCAGAAACACATTTTTGAGTGAAGGACTGACCTCTGCAGAATCACCAGGAATTTCTGAGGCTGCACAGCTGTGCATGTGCCTTCCCATCTCGGCGAGGTCGAGCCATGCCAGCTTCATTTCAGTGCTTCAGGCTCTCATATAGTACTCAGTCCCATTTCTTTCCACCTTAAATCCATGTACCGTGCTTGAAACAGCTGTGGAACACTGAGCTGCTTCAGAAGATGGCAATTTTAGAGAGCCAGAAAGTTTCAATCCAGTTGAGAGAATCAGACTCCGATCTGAGCTGTTCCCTACCCCAGCACTGCACACAGGTACCTCCATGAGCAGCGCTAGACCGTGTGCTTGGCTGCTGCTCGTGTGCCAGAAAAGCACGGTCTCTCGATTTGAAGACAAGCAAGAAGTGCAAAAATGTACAGGTAGCCTTATTCTAACAATTAGTTATTCGCTATTAATTATTTTTAAAAGCACCTAATTTTACAGTTACTTGGCTTCAACTTTCAGCTGTTAATTCTTGTTCTGCCTTTCTGCTCTCAATTAAACAGCCATTAGTACCTTTGTTTTCCTTCTGAAGAGGTGCTCGTATACTGCACCCAAGTCACCTCCCAGCGTTGGTTTGGGTACACCAGCCAGTAACATCCCTGCACTCTGCCCTGTCCCACAGCCCCTGTTTTACAGGTGTGGGGCTACCCCCAGGTACAGGCCAACCTGCAGGTCCCAGCACAGTGCCAGCGCTGTAACTCAGTGCTACAACCCTTCCTGCCACATGCTGATCCCTTCTCAGAGCGCAAGGCAGAACCCCAAGGCCATCCCTAGACACAGTTCCCGCTTCAAAAGTATTTTTGTGAAGGTAAAAACTCACTTTGGGCTGAGGTGTGCTCAAGCTGTGGATACTCTGGCCTCAGTCTCTAACGGAGCAGTAGAGGGAACTCTGCAGAAGCTACTGGCAGCCTGGACCTGTAATTCCTTTCCGTCAGACCGCAGTGGCTGAGGACAGCCCTGCTCTCAGCAACGTGCAGTACCCCAAGGTGCTCGGCATTGCAAATCTTTGTAAACGTGGCCCCCAGGGCCCAGCCTGGAGGGTGCCGAAGGCCTTCAGGTCTCCTTGAGGCACCAGGGCTGAGCTCAGCACTCCCAGGCTGTGGCCTTCAGCTGTCAGTCAGGGTGAAAATCCCCACCAAAGCTCTACATGCACCGGGCCGTGCCTGGAGGCGGCATTTGCGTGCCGAAGTGATGCGTTTGGCGCGCCTGTTCCTGCCAGCAAGCTGATGGCTCTGCTGATGTTTGTGGGCAATGCACTCTCTCAGTGGAGCTCCTGGTGGCTCTCTGGGAGGGAAAGGCCTCTCCCAGCTTCCTGAAATGCGCCAACCTGAGAAAGAATGGCTTTGAGATGGAAACCCTGGGAAGGATTTGTTGGCATACCCGTGACAGGAGCTTACTATTGCAACCACTGGTAAAACTTCATAACGTAAGAGCTGTGCTTTCCTTGCTCTCTTTCACCTTTGTTTTCAGGAATGCAAATAGAAATCAACTGCAAGAATTCTGAACACAAAAATTATAAGGATAATATAATACCTAGAAACTGAATTAAAGCATTCAGTCATTGCTCTGTTCCCTTCTCTTGTTCTAATAAACTTGATTTTTCTCTAACCCCGCTCACAAGCTTCCATCAACAGAATTGAGCTCATTCCAGCAAACGGGTTTCACTTTAGGAGAAAGGATGGCTCAGCAGTGATAAGGAACATCTTTGTTTTCCAGTGATTTAAGGTCACTGTGGTATCAGAGAGCAGGTGAGCAAAACATATGATTTTTTCTTCTGGTTTTGCAAGTAAAGGCAGGCCTCACAATTCGCTTGCATACATTAATCCCATAACTGCCTGTGCACCTCATATACAGGATTAAAACCATTTCAAGGTGAGAAGTTGTAGCCACAATGCTGTGGTTGGAAAGCTGAGTCTTCACCTGGCACGGAGACAATTTATTCACAAGTTCCTGCTCTTGACAGCTGGCACTGCACTCTGCTAAGTGCAAGCAGAATGTTTTCAGAAGAGCTCCCCAAACTTTAGAACTTCCATTTCAGTAGCCAAAATAAGAACCAGCCCATCCAAAGCACTTGGCACCTAGCAGTGCCCCTTCAAAAACCTCCACAGTCACTTCTGTGCTTATTTCTATAACACTGATGACTCCCTGTCGTGCCGAGGCACTGCAACAACCCCTGTGGCTCTGTTGTGGCTACCGCAGCTTTCGCTTCTTTCCATCCCGAGTCTCGGCTGCTGGGTGGAGGAGCCGGAGCCGCAGAGTACCTGGCTGCTTCTCTTGCTTACTGGGACATGCTTAAAAATGCAAAGCAAACGTGTCCTAAAGGCTCAGATGCCAAAATGAAGATTATATTTTCATGTCTTGATTTTTTGGCCTGCTGCATATGCCTTGATCACTGGGGCTTTTGCAATTATGCAAAAGGCTGAAGAGCCCTCTGAGGCTGCGGCGGAGCTGGAGTACGGAGGTATCTGTAATAAAATCCCTGGATGACTTAGGAGTGCCACTTCAGGCAAATACCCCTTTCCAAGATAAAGAGCAATATAGGATTGCAATAAGCTGGGTTCTTTTCATTCTTTTGCCTTCCCGATGTTTGGCACAAGTCCAAATCCTCTCTGTTCTCCACCCACCCATCAGACATCTTCTGCTAAATATCCTGTCCTCTTGTCGTTTTGGCAAAAAATAAACTATGCACGAGAAAGAATTATGCCTGTGAGGCTCTCATAAAAAAATTCCTGTGAACGATAAATCAAAACAAAATAATAATTATCACCAGCCACAGGACCACATTTATGTTTCTCATATTTTCCTCTTACTTTTCGTTGATTATCAAGTCTACACAAGAGTGAGAACCTGATTTTCCTACAGATATTGATACACTGGTAATCCCAAACTCTGAAGCCCAAGCCTACCTTGCCTACAAGAGAATTCTGTGTAGTACTGATGAAGAGGGTCAAAATCCTCCCCTAGAACTCCATATGGTTCGTTTCTGTCCTAGAGCAGAGGTGCCTCTTTCTTTCCTATGGCTACATAAATCTTCCACCACCCCTCTCCTACATTCTGATTGCATTTAACAAATCATGAGCACTTAAAAGGTGTTTTTTCTTCTTAGACTCTCAAAGTGATTGCTGGGGAAACTGAGGCACAAAGGACTTGCCCAAACTCACAGCATGGCTTGGTGGAGGCATCGGCCTCCCAGAGCAGCACTGGCAGCAGATCCCGATCAGGCCCTGGGGCCGCTCTGCCGCAGGAAGGATGCTCTGCTTAAAGGCTTCCTCCAGCCACGCTGGGGTCAGGAACTTGAGGGGCAGTCTGAGACAGCAGCTTCTTGCTCCTGCTGGAAGGGTTGGGCTGCGTGAAGAGGGGCAGGGCTGGTGAGAACACCTTGCCCCCTCTCGCCAGCTGGTGCCCCTCTGTGGATGCTGGGCATCAATGAACATGGAGCAGTTGGACACGGTGGAGAGGGCAACAGGGAATGTTCTCTAAGGAGTGGTTCAGTCTAGGAAAAAAGCAAGGAAAAGCAATACCCTACTCTTTGTTCCCAGTGTTGTGGTGCACTAATGCTCTCAGTAGCTGGAAACAACCTGGAGCTGTGGCAATCAGCACCCAGAGCTAAGGTGTAACCTTGCCTTTCTTTCCCCAGCAAGCCAGGAGTTTGAACCTAACTCCAAGAGCCAAATCCTCCAAAAAGGCCAAGAGCAGATGGGATTAATGTATGAAAGCCCACCATAAAACACGTGTATGGGACTTCTGATCTCGCAGGGCCCCAACCAACCATCCAGCCCTTGCATCAGCAGCTGTCAGCACTTCCAGCTCCACCAGGCAGGCAGGAGCTGTGGCTGGGTGTGCTCTTATGACAGCAATTAGGCTCAGTAGAGAGTGCTTCAGAGATGCTTTTACTTATCAGCCAAGTTCAGAGGGTTCCTTAAACTTAGTTTGATAACACCTTCCCTCCTAGGAAAAGATAACCACGATCCTGCACTTTCACTGGGTTTCAGCAGTTCGGGAATGCAACAGCACCTTTTGCTGAGTAAAAACAAACCAAAGCAAAAAGCAACAACAAAAGGCTTATAATTGCTAACCAAATCCCCTCAACAGGGTCATTGAAATAATGACTTTTTGATGAGCACTTACTGTCAGGATTAAGTAGGAAATAATGGCAATGCTTTTATGTTAATACCTCAACTTCTGTGTCAATACATTAGCTGTGCTAGTGTCAGACAAAATCCCCAGTACAAACGGAGGTAACATTAAAAGGTGCAAGCCCAGCCAGATGCATCGTGGTGTGAGGAGTTACCGCAGGCTTTGCATAAGGATGAACCTCACTCCCCAAACAAACCAAAGTAATTAATGGTTTACAAAAGATAATTCAAGGCATGGAAGATTTACAGAGAGAAACAGCACACTTCTGAGCCATGGAGAGATGCTGGAGACCACAGAGACCTAAGCTGCAAGTTCATGTTTGGCCCAGCCCAGAACCTCCGAATATGCAGTTGGATGAGCTGAGCCCTGCATACACGCTAGTAAACTCTGAGATTTATTGGGCTAATGCAACCAGATTGCACTCAAATCCAAGCTGTTTTGTATTTAACCTGTTCGGGTATCCCTGCAACGTGCCCTCCTACTCATCCGGTCTATGGCTACCGCAGTTTAATCCATCTGGCAGACCCTAAAATATCACTGAAGCTCAGTGTCTGTTGCCGAGAAGTACTGAGGAGAAAATCAAGCCCTCTGAAAGCATCCATGGAGAACAGCAAATTGTGCAACAGGTAAATTGCTGCAGGAGAAGGGGCTGAAGGAAGCAATGCACTGCTGAGTTCTGTGGTAGCTCGAGGGTTTTCGTTTTTGCTGGAATTTGGAGGAGGCAATGTCTGGGAGGAAGGGAGCACAGCGGTGACACGTTAGCAGTGGACTTTGTAGCCATGAATAGCTTCCTCTTCCATAAGCCTGTTCTGAGCAAGGCCAGGACACTCATGCCTCGTCTCCTCCTGACCATGTACCTGGCTTTGCGAAGGCCCTGGAGAGCTTGTTCTCCCCCTTCCTGCTCTCCCTGCTGGTGCTAACTCCATCCCCAGCCAGCTGACGTGGAAGAACTGTTATAAATGAAGGATTGATACGCTCCCACCCTGTATGGGCTTTTCCACATCAGCTGGGGCTAAACACAGAGATGTATGAGTTGACTCAAACACTTCAAAGATAGGAAATGCAAACACTGAGATGGAATAAAATTTCCTGGCTGCTCACCGACTTAGAAACAAATGAGCTGAAGATTCAGAAGTCTCTGTTCCGTTAATAGCTTTGTAGACCAGCATGGCTGAGAAGAAGGATGTCTGCGCAAACATGCGCTGCTAACATAGGGGGCAACCGATGAAATACAGCTCGTTGGAGATACGGCTGTGAAATACAGCTATTTCAGGGAGTATCCTCAAGATCTTCCCCATTAAGGCTTCGTTTAAAAAAGGAGAAAAGGAGATGCTGCTGACATAATAAGCACTGTTGTGGCCAAAAATAAATAAATAAAAATAAATCCCCTTCCTTCTGAGAGAACCAGGAATACAATGCAATATAGGACAAAACCAGGAATAATAAACTGTGCGGTCTGTAAAGCTCAGCTCCCTGCAAGCTGTGGACAACTCTTGCAGAAGCGACGGTGGGACACAGAGACGGGATCCAAACTTTATCTCTGGAGCTAATCTGATCCCACTTGGCAGCACAGGGTGTTTCTGCAAGACAGAGCTCGTGGGACGTGCTGGGTCAGATATGTTTGGAGGGTCACAGGCTTTAGGGCCAGGCCGCCCGCTGACATGGCTCAGGCCAAGGAGCTTGCCCTGTGAATCCTGCACCCAGTCACCCGTGGCAGGGCAGCAGGGGGAAGCCTGGGCTATTAGCTTTATTTTCATAACTACAGTCTCCCAAATATAGAAGCCAAACAGACACATCATAGGCCTGGCAATGTGAGCCACAATCTTGGAATGTGACTACATGGTAATGTTGAGGGCAAATTTCTAAACGCTCCCCACCCTTTCCTGAGAAATGCAAAGACATGGCTATTAAATAATCTCCTCATTTTAGCAATTTAGTTGCTGTTTGTACAGCAGTTTGAACGTGCACAGTGCCACAGCACAGAAACGCTAAGTACTGTGTTATTTAGCTGCAAAGCCTGTGATAATCCCTCATTATGAAATAATAATTAATCATCATCATTTTATTCAAGAGCTCCCCACCCCCTCCCAGGCCCTACAGGCGCTGACCAAACTCTCTCCCGGAGCACGTCTGGACAGGATGGCTTGGCTCTGGATGCAAAGTTCAGCTATGAACTTTCCCAAAGTTCAGGGCTGTGCCTACCAGAGCATCTCACCCAGCCCAGCGCAGGGAAAACGCTTCCTAATCTCCAGCGGAGGATCAAAGCTGCGATCCACCCAGCCCAACCATTCCCGTCACCCTCATTAGTCCAGAGAGTGAAATTGAGACATTGAAAGGGTAATTGAGGACGCCGAGAGGCTGAATCAAAAGGAGCGCAGGAGCTCTGCTCTTCCCATGCAGGATGGAGCCGAGGTTCCTGACTCAGCCTCCTCGGCTGGATGTTCAAACTGGGGCACAGCCTCTGGGCTTCCCTCCTGGGGACAAGGACTGTCCTCTTGGTAGTGGCTGCCCGGAGCAAGGTGAAGGGCACTGTGAGGCTGTTTGGTTTCAGACCTATCTTTATTAAACGTAATATGACATCTAGCATATCACAAAATAGAGCAGAAATACAGCCGCAGCTGTATAGAGCCCAGACGAGTGAGAAGCCTGAGGGGACGTGCTACAGCGACACTGGGACACCAAACAGGTCTAATAAAGCTACAGTGCAAAACACCGTGCGGCAGTTTGTGCTTCATCATGCCATCCGGGAGAGCACCGAGGTAATCTCCTAGTGAGCAGAACAAGGACAAGCTTCGAAGGAGCAGGGTTGTTTCTGAACTCCAAACTTGAGCAAAGTTTTGCATACATCCACAACTAAGCAGCACCCCCCAAGCGGCTAGTTCTGCACTAATTGTCATCGAATTGGTGACTAGAAAGGAATGGCTGTGGGTGGGGACGGCTGCTATGAAGGGTCATTTAGACACAACAGTTGTGGTAATCCTGTGGTATGAGAAGAGCATGGGAGAGCCCAAAAAGTTGGTGTGCTGCAGGGGGCAGTCCCCGGGAGGTGCAGCTCCACTGGTGATGGCTCTTCCCCTGCTAGAGCTGTACAAAGCCACACTCTGCTGCTGCCAGGCCTCTGCTCTGCTTACAGTCTGAATTTCCTTATTCGAGTGTTCCTTTTGTAACCGTGCTTCCAGCTTTGTAATCAAGAACTGAGCTTTGTTTGATGCAAATTCAATACACTCTTACTGTAGGCTAGCTCAATGTTTCATGTGGAGTGATTCCCCCTCCCTGGAGATAGCAAACCCAAATAAATCAGCATGGATGACGTGTCCTTTCAGGCTTCTGCAGTTGAGGTAGGAACGGTGTGAGCAGTGGTGTCAGGCAGCGCCAGGTATAAAGGGAGCCTCACACCTTGAGCAGATGTCACACAACGGTTTCTGGCATGGAGCAGACAACAGCAGGACAACACACCTGTAGAGAAGTACCCCTTACCGTCAGCTCCATTTCTATAAAGCACTACAGCGAGTTCTTTATGATATTGTGAGCTAAAAAATGCGACCAAAAATCTGTGCAGGATGCATTAAATAGCCTGAAACAATTTCAAAGACAGAATACAATTTTTAAGAGGGAGTCTTTTGATTTGGGTTACTTTTGGAAGTGTTCTGGAACGATGTATTCTGGTATTTGAATAGTGCTAGTTCAGCGTGGCTGCCAAGATAGATTTGTTATAGGTAGATTTGCAATAATGTTGAAGGTATGGTCAGAGAGACACGAGGAGCTCCCTTCCTTCCCCTTAAACCAGCCAGCTCTGACAACCCAATGGGCAAGAGACACAAAACCAGTCACAGGAGCTGAACTGAGACTGACCCACAGGGACCTGAGCTTGCTCTCTCTTTGATGGGTACCACTTACTGGCAATGGAATCACGGCATTTTAAAGAAGAACTGGAACACAACCTTTTTAGTTTTACAGCATTCTGTTTTGAAATCTTATAGTCATGTCCTGCAGAGATCAGTAACAAACCTCAGTGCTTCACACAGCATAACGCAGTACTAATCACAGTATTTTGCCTTCCTATACCCATGGAGCGACCAGCCGCTCTCGAAAGCCCCCTGGTGATTACACCATTTCATTGGCATCTGCCCGTTTAAAAAACCCCTTGGGAAAATAAAATAAAAATGGTGCTGTAAACTTCTTCCCATCAGAAACCACCGGGAATTCAAACCACAAAAGCAGCAAAACCTTCCCTAGCGCCCGGCAGCCAGGCGCATTCCTTGCCGGACAGGAGGACAAGAGGTGACCTTGCCCTGCCCGACTTCCTGATCCCCGCCGGCTGCCAGCGCTGCGCCGCGAGCCCCGGGCTGCAGCGGGCTTCCCCATAGCCCCAGCGCTCAGCGGCCTGACGGGGCTGGAGGGAAAAGGAAGCCGTTCCTATTCCCACAGCCTGCTGTTTGTTTTTTGAGGCGAATGGCAGCTCCATCACTACGGCCCCTGTGGCCCTGGGAGGGAAGAAGGGGGCTGAGCTGGGGCGGCAGTGGTGCTGCGCAGGTGCCACCTTGGCTGTGCCCCTGCAGGGGCTCAGGTGGGGCCGCAGTGGGCAGCGGGTGCCTGGGAGCAGTGGGGTGCCTGGGAGCAATAGGACGTCAGCCCTCTGGTCCCGTCCCCAGCACAGTTTGGCTCAATACCTGATTTTTTTATTTATTTTCCTCTGCTTCCTAGCTTCTTAAAAAAGAGATGGTGATACCTGATGTCATGTACATCTGGACTGATTTTTGGCTTATTAAGAAATTAAGTGAAAATCATTGGATATTCTTGTATGAAAAGTGTAAAGCACCATCATTATAAAAATATAAAAATTTGAATAAATTCTAAATGTACCAATGAATCTAGACAAATAATAATAATAATAATAATAATAATAATAATAATGGTGGATTCACTAAAGTGTGTGTCTTTGTAGAAAAAAATGTGAATGGGATAGTCATTGAAAAAGCCTCAAAACAGTTGAAATTAATGCCCAGCTCAGGGAAGAATCCTTACCCAACAGGGAAGGCTAAATGCTTAGATTAAAAACTAAGCACCTACCTAAATGATCTGACTTACAAGTTACATTTCATTCACTGGAAAAAAAGACTTACCAGTTACATTTCATTGCAGCACCGAAGACAGCCGAGCGTGTAATTCATTGGGCAACCCAGAATAAGACAGGGCTCACGTGGAAAGGGAAAACAATGACAACCAGAGCTGGTTACTGGAGAGCTGCACGGCTGGAGTGAGCGCCTAGCCCTTAATCCCCAGTGCCTGCTGCCTCTCACCATGGTGCTTGGGAGCACGGCTGCAGTTTGCATGCATGCAGCCTAAGGAACAGCGCTGACTTGGCCATGAGGACCACCAGGTCACATCTGAAAGGCTGCTGCCAAGGCCAGAGGTGTTTAGTCCCTTGCTCACAGGATGGTAGCAATCCTGGGCAGTCAGCTGGGGCTGAACTCGGGACTGCTGCCAGGGGGGACAGTGCAAGGTCTCCAGGCATGAGGACACTGTGGGAGAAGGTAGGGTACCAAAGCACATCATTCACTTGGTGCACAAAGCCAGACTTTTTTCTGATTGCAAACGTGCCACAGGGGAGGGCAGCAGCTGGTGAAAGCACTGTTACTGTGTGTGCCCATGGAAATCTCAGTCCTGCTAGAGGTTTGTAGCAACAGAGGAAGAGATAATCAAGAATTCCGTCTAATTGGATCAAACTCCATCAAAATGTTTTTTTCTGAGAGTAACCAGAAGCACAGGCAGTTCCTTTTGCTTCCGAGGAAACATCTCCGAGGGCATGCAAGGGAGATCTGCAGGAAGCTCAGCACCAGATCCAACTTGTCTTTCTCAGGTTAATCGCTTGTCTGTCATAACACAACAGGTAATTCTCATCGTACAAGCAGGCACTTGGAAGACAAAGGCAGCCAGCCATATATATGTGAGGCTTAAAATGACTGGCAAGTGCAGAAAATCATCCTACCTGAGAGAATTACGTGCCAGTCTGTGAGTTAGCTTGGGGTTCCCCTTGTAAGGGCCTGGCAGACATGCAGTGTTTCTTTTGCGAAAACAAATACTTTTTCCTAAATAAACCTGGGCTGGCCTGGCTGCCTCACGAATTCTTTGACCTTGAAGTTCTTTATTACTCTCTGGCTCTATGGGATGTAGCTTTTCAGCTGTAATATGGCTGTCTCACCCGACACACAGCTTCCTGTGAAGACAAGTAAGGTCTTTCCAGGTGGCTTCTGAAAGTGAAACTTCAGAGGGGTTTTGCACCAGAGCTTTGCAGCACGTGGAGCAGTGTGAAGGGCTGCAGCCTCTTTGCTTTTTCCAAATCATCACTTGCTTAGAAACTCAAAATACTATAACCAACGCTCCTAGCCTCTTGCAGGGCTGCCTGCCCCTGCTCACCTCTGCCGTGCTTCATTTGCCCCCATTCTGCCACAGCTTTAGCTGATGCCACGCAGAACCAAGACATGCACAGACACACTGGTAAGAGAAGTCTGTTTCATGGCCTCCTCTGCACTGGCACTGGCTGGTAAGGTATATCCACGTCCCACGGCAAGAATTATTACACAGTCATTCATGACTATCGCTGTGTGCTTGGTTCTGTTCTGTATAGCTATTGTACCCTTAGGATTTAAATTGTCAAGCGAAGAGCCTGCTCTGTATTTTCTTTGCTCTTGTTTTGTGTCTGCTTTACATAATGATGGAGGATTACACTGGTCTTACCTGCTTGTCAGGCAGCTATTCCACTAAGTACTTACTGTATTGTTCTAAATGTCTCACATTTCTTGACTAAAATTCAATTCACTTTTTCGTCACAAGAACCACATATCTGATTGTCCCGGGCTCATTCTTTTTCTCTGGTTTTCCTTGTCTCTTCAAAATTAAAAGCTTGCAGAAAAGCTTTAACTGAGCTAATGGAAGGAGAGATTGTTGTTTTTAAGACAGATGTGTGTCTAAGAGCATTTTGGCACAGTAAAAGGAAAAAAAAAAAAATAGCCAAAGCAAAGGCTTCAAAGAAAATCAGTCTCTGCTGTCTTTATTCTGCATGCTATCTAGCAGTTGGCGTTTGGCAATGGCACGGAGCATAATGCCTGCATGTAATCATCTCCTCTTTCTCTGTTCCCCTCCTACCCACGCCCACACCTCACCCCTGCACGCTCACTTTAGAGGTTCCCCTTACCTGAGTACCCCCTCTTCTGGCCCCGGGCACTGCCTGCGTGTCCCAGCTCTTGGGGTGGGAAGAGACTCAAAGAGCATCGAGACGTTTCTGGATCATGTGGCACAGAAAGGGAACGGTTTGTTAATGAGGAATGATGGCAAGAAGAGGGGAAATTTGGGGGCATCTGCCAGGGCAAAGGGGAGACTAATATTTCATTTGTTCCAGGGTCTGCAATAGCTCTTAGCAGCCCTGAGTCACTTTGCTGCGGGGAGGGAGGTGGGTGCCAATTTGTCAGCAACGCTGCTTATACACAGCAGGGTGAAGACAAAGATTTATGGGTGTCTGGACGATCCTTCCAGCAACCAGATACTGCTCAGGGTAGGTGAACCTCACCCTCTGGAATGATAACAGAGCTCAGCCACGGTCACTCAGCCTGGCCTGGCCGGAGAGCACCGCTAACCTCATGCTGGCAAGGCTGCAAGCTGCCCCACGAGTCCCTGCTGCCAGATGTTCAGCTGTGGCTGGGCATTAAGTGCCCTTTAATTGCCAGCCAGAGGGGTAAGGGACAGAGCACAGCCCAACAACAGACCCACGGCACAGCTGGGACAAGAGCCTGATCCCTGGACTTTACATAGGCAGCACGTGGTTCATACAGCGACAGGTCTGTGAGGCTATCAGCCCCTTTCTGACTCTCACAATTCTATTTAAACAATGTTTGTTTAATCTGTTTTTAATTGTGTCCTAGTGGAAGGCACAAGGCACCAAGCAGCAGGACAGAGGTCCTAGGCTTTGTTCTCAGCCCCCTGTTATTTCCAAACACGAAGGACAAAAATAAACCCAGCAAACCAACGCGGTGTTATCTGAGCTCCCGATAAACCCTGACAGCTATCAGTGCCCCAGCCCAGCCCTCACAGGCACAGGCACACATCTCCCCCGTGCCACCCAGCCGTGCCCAGCCACTCGCTGTCCCTTCTGCCAGTCCTGCCCTGATGGTGTTTAATAAGCTTAGCTAAAACCAGATTGGTTTTAAAACATTTTAAACCGATTAAACTGAGCCATGTGATGCAGCTAGCCCTTCAGGTGGAGGTGAGACCTCAAACAATTATTTTACTTCTCAGGTCAGAGCCCCCCCGGGGGAAGGCGACTTTCCGAGCTGTGATGGGCAGCTCCTCCAGGAGCCTAGAAAGCACAGAGCTGCGCAGCGCCAGCAGCCTCAGAGCAAACATTTCTAACCCTGCTCATTTCGTATTGCTTCTTGTACTCAGGGAGCAGGAAAAAGACAACTCAGGCTGATAAAAATATTAGAAACCATGGGGGAAAAGCACACAATGGAAATTGTGCCTCAGCTGTGAGTCAGGCCCCTGAATTCTTTTGCCTTTAATAATGCGTCTTTATAGATACGAAAGCTCTAAACATGAAACGCTGAGTAACCTCCTAGCCTCAGCTCTTCAGCTTTCAGCCTGGTTTTACTAAAATATTTATTGCCTATTAACAAAAGACAAATTGATAAAAGCATACTTCGAGTTTAGCAGCTAGGTCACAGACACGTGCAGTCGTATTACAATAGGAAGTAATTCCCACACTCACCCCAAATTGTTGCTCTGCACGCTGTTTAAATAGTCTAATGGAATGTATTTCGTTTTCTTGTTACCAAACAAACCAGAGGCGTGTCTGTGAATCTTAGTGCTGAAGGTTCCCTAAAGCTCAGGTTGGAGCAGGAGCAGCTCTGTAGAGGGGAGGGCCTGGATTACTCTGTTTGCATGGGAGGAGGCTAATGCCAGGCAGCTGAAGAGGCATAAAACAGTCGGGCAGCGAGGCTGTGTGTGGAAAAAAGTATTGCATTACTGGCAATAAATGGGTCACGGAAGGAATAAGCACTTGAGATTACTTGGGTAGATAGTACAGCAGTGAGAGTACAGCAGGCTCCAGTCAGCACCGTCAGGGGAACCTTCACTGCCCTTTCAGCTGAACTCAGTGGAGGTGGGATGCTGTTTCCCAAGTGATGGGCTGGCAGAGCTCCAGAATTTTGCCAGTACTTTACTGTGCCGCACGTCAGCTACACTCCCACTGCCCTGAGCTGGCCGGGCACTGCCTAGCCTCTCGTGGGACTGGCCCCTCTAGCTCTCCTCCGACGGCAGGAGCCGGGCATTCACTCCAGCAGCAGCAGGACGCAAGCTCTCCTGTGAGCTGCAGTGCTCCCAGGGTCCGGGCTATGCAACAACCCCCCAAAAATAGTGATTTCACAGGACTCCTTTGGTGAGGGAGGCCTGGGGCACCTACAAACAGCAGCAGGCATCCACTTGGAAGAAGTATGCTGAAACCTTTCAAGGAGAGGTAAAATGGAGAGGAAAATGCAGGTCAGGAATAACCAGGCCCATCCTTTTCCTGAGATTTCAGAAGTCACACAGGGAGATGGGCAAAGACAGACAGCAGAGCTGCCACCAGACCCCACCTCTGGGTGCTTCTGGGAGGGGAGGGCACCACAGGTGAAGGTCCCTGATGGAGAGAGGCTGCTTGAACCTGTTCCTCCCTTTGCCGTAGGAGCCCTGTGGCTGCTGAGCTGCTCAGTGCCCCTCAGCCCTGCTTGTCTTCGCTGGAAACTCCACCCTGACCCCGAGAGTCCTGCCTCAGAAAAAAAAAAAAAAAAAAAAAAAGAGAGATTTTTCTAAAAAGAATCATATTTGTTTAGAATTGTTTAGAATTGCTAACCAAACCTATTCAGGGTGAAAATTTCCAAGTCTTGCTCCTACTGCTAAAGCAATTATCACTGGAAGAAACCTGGAAGATGTGTTGAAAAGAAGGACATATTTTTCAGGAGAACTACCCCTATTGGAGTTCAAATTCAAGGTGGCATTCGGAAAGGCAGGGAGCACAGGCTCTGCCCTCCCCTGGCACACCCATGCTGGGTTCGCTCCTTGCTGGGGACCTGCTTGAGAAAAGGGTCCTCGATGAGCCAGGATTAGAAGTGGACACAAATATATTTATGAAATCATTTTTAAAGAGTTTTTAATCCTCTTACTCCTTCCTGTAACACAACAGACCTTTGAAACACAGACTCGTTTCCTTCGCCCAGCTACTGCAGCTAGAAGAGGCGAGATGGACGGGCCGTGTCCTTGGGCACAGCTCACTACACTGACAGCGTGAAGCAGGCAGAGTGCTCCAGTGGGGTCCCTGCTCGGGGGCGGACACCTCCTTGCGACTCACACCTCAAATCTGCCCCTTCTCACACTGGATGAGCCGGGGAGAGCACATCCCAAGAGCACCTCTCTCTTCACCACCGTCTGGTGCTGCGGCAGGGGGTCAAAGCCTGCTCCTGCAGCCAAACTAAGCAAAGCCCATCCCCGCCCCAGCTGAAAACCCAAAATCATTATCTTCTCGGAACAGCTGGCCCTGGGGCTGCGAGGAGGAGGGGTGAGGGACTCTCAGCCCCGCGCAGCTCCCACTGCAGATTTACTGGCCTCCTGTCTCGTTTTAACAGAACGAGGTTGGGGGAGAGAAATACCACACATAAATTTGCACCATCACTCATACAGGGGGAGAGAAAAAAAACGCAGTCGTCTCCAAGATTTACGAGCCCCCCTGAGCTACAGCACAGAAAAAACAAAGACACACACACATACACACAAGGAGCGAAGGGAAACGTGATCCCACTTGCAGCTTTATTCCTTTATCATGTTCCCTGACAGCGACCTGGACCTGGGCTGTACGAAGAGGAAGCGTACAGAAGGTGTGGCTGCAAACAGCAGAGAAACAGCCCCCGATTAGCAACGTGCGTTTTACACTTGCTTGGCACTTTTCCTTCTGGATGGTCTCAAAGCCCCACAGAAATCTTCCAGGCCCCCTTCTGACCGCAGCTGGACCTGAACAGTCCGAGTCCTGCCATCCCAGTCGACAGAGCTGCTGCAAACTCAGCCGGTGTAAGCTGGGAGCGGGGTGCGTCCCATCGCTGTTTGCACCTTCCCTAGCTGTGGGAACGTGCCCCCATAGGTGCTCACTGTCTGGGTGTCTGATTTCTCTTGCAGTTCTTCTGCAATTTTTAGAGAGCTGCACTCTAGCAAGGAAGAGATCTGTGGACCTAGATCCTCAAATATGTCTCCCTATTTTGGACATCTTGTTCGGGCATTCAAAACTGGAGGCACCAACCAGCCCCATTTTTTACACAAAATCTTGTTTGTGGAATCTCCTGTCTCTCACAGAGACAGCAAATGGTACATGGGTAAATGATACACTTAAAACTATCTAAATCAAGTGAACATGACAAGAGCTTATCATCAATGATCAATCACGCTGCTTGTTGCTACATTCCACTCAGCTCCTTACAATATTATATCATCCGCATGGGCTGCACCGTGACAGGAACATTCCCCTCCTGCACGTGTGCACAGCCCCGGCGCACACCTCCACGCCGGACCTGGGCTCTGACTGCTGGGGAACGCTGCCACTGCTCAGCTGCTTGTAGGGGTTAGAGCAAAGGAAGCTCTCATGCAAATTAATTATTTCAATTAGGATTTGGCCTGGTCATTGTCTCGGAAGTTTCCAAAGCCCCAGTGAACGTCATGTCCTTGAAGCTAAGGCTACTCATCTTCAGCAGGCAAAGAAAGCAGACAAACACCCCCACAGAGCCTGCAGCAGAACTTGGAAACTCCTTGGAAACAGCAGAACTGGGATCTCCTGAGTGTCAGCCAAATTTATGTTATTAATGTCCCTTTACAATGTGAATTTACTAAACATTAATTTAAATGTTAATTAAAGTCCTTCTACCATTTCCGCGCCTCTCTCCTGCTCCTTTCAGGCTACGTTTGAACCCACAGACCTTACACTCAGCATCAGAACTCCACAGCCTGTTTTAAAAGCTCCCTCTTACATGTTTGCCTTTAACAAAATCCATCTGAGGAATGCTTGGAGAAGGTGCACCTGAGCATCTGAACAGAGGTACGGCTCAAAGAGGCAGTCCAAAAGCACTAGAAGTTTTCCCACTGCTGCTCCAGCCACCAGTTTCCACCTCTTTCCCCATTAGCTGACATAAGCAGTTTCATCTGCGACTGGCAGCCAGCGACCCCTTTGGCTTTCAGGCACATCATCTGGCCACTCCCAATGAAGGCTCTTGGAGAGCCCCCCTGTCTCAGGCCTCTGGGTGTCTGCGGGGTTATTTGGGTATGTTTCTGTTCAGGTGGGATTTCTGAAGTCACTCTGTGACTTCTACTTTAGCTTTGCTATGACCTGGAGTAGTGTCTGCAGATGTGATGCTCAATCCTTCCAAACACATTTAGGAAGGGAATGGCAGGGCCATCCAGCTCTGCCACGGGCTGACAGCATTATGCTAAGAAGTCACTCAGTGCAAAGTTTTTAAAAATAAAATGACTTGGGTGCAAGAGCCATCTGCGCAAAAGTCAGTGCTAAATTTTGATAGCTTTCTAGGAAAAAGGGATCTGTGCGGGAGTGCGGGAGCTGTGCACCAACCTGGGGGACGGCTCTGCCTGCTCTGCGGGATGTACTGCCTCAAACAGAACTTCTTCAGGGTCACGAGCGGGCTGGGGGAGCACTATCACACTGCCCCAGTGGCTGCGGGATGATGTATTTGTGCCTCGCCATCACACCTGCTGTTCTGGAGCTCAAACACGCATTGCAAAAAGAGCCCAAACCTCACTCCAACCAGAACTCATGCAATCCAAATCCTCTGCTCTCCTACCTCCCAGAGCTTTTGTGCAGCACTTTCAGTGCAATTACATGCTAAATATCTGTCTGTCAATATGCTGGATCCCCTCAATTTGTATGACACGCTTTAACGCAGGCCTAGCCAAGCCTGCTGGAATGACAGCTATGCCCTCCAACCATAGACCGAGTGCTGCTGGGAGAGTCTGCCCGGCTCTGCGGGGAGCAGGGGAGGGGGAAGAGGGAAAACACAAGTGCCACCAATTAGCGGCCACACTCAGACCCCTGTCTCGTAAGGAGAAGATGCTGCCTTCTTCTGCGTTCTGGCTCTCCATGCAAAATCAGGCAGCAAATGCCCCGTCGTGTGTGTGACCCTGCCCCTGAGCAGCACACAGCATCTATCGCGGGTGGTTTGCCAGCACCCTGGGTAGCTCTTCCTGATTTTTACTGGGCACTGCTGGCATACAGCAGCTGAGAATTAGATCCCTGGGTCTTTGCACTGATGCCACAGTATGGGTGTTTTAGTCATGCACACCAGGGAAGAGCCAAAGTGAAAAAAAAGTTTTCTTCTTGAAAGAAAGCCTTAAGCCCCCAGGCTAATCTTCCATAATGTCAATTAATCTCTCCAAGCTTGTTTTTGTCTTCATGTCCAAAACAGCTGGGAAGGTCCTTAGAAATGACCAAATCCATCATTCTCTGGTAGGAAACGAGAAAAAAGGGCCAGAGAAAACTGCTTAACAACCAGAGAGAATTCTATTTAGTCGAAACCTGGGTACAAGCGGAGGGGGGGGTTAAAATGTATCCCAACTGCACGCTGTCAGGAGAACGAAAACCGACTACAGGGACACGGCACTAAAAATAATGATTTTTCAGCCAGCAGCCAGACAGCCGTCTAATCCCAGCTGAATAGAGACATCACTCGAATAGCACCCGTCACTGTGACTGCTGATGCCGATTCCAGCTGGACAGGTCTCATACAGCCCAATAAACAAACCTCAATCCTATGCTCCAGTTAAACCTTTTTTTTCTCTCTTTTTCTTTTTAATTGTGCTTTCTTTTCTGCATCCTTACTGTCTCTACTGTAACCTGAGATTTTTTTTTTTTAAGTTACATTTAAAACGTTAAATGAAACCCACACGTTAACAACCCTGGCATTTCAAGGGACAACTCTGGCATTTGGCTGCAAAGGTGTTTGTAGCTGGGCTGCGGGGCTATTCCCTTATGTGATGTTTCACAACGTTCACGGTACAACACCCGTTTTTTTAACAGATAGAGATTGTTGTTAATTTTCCTTTGGCCATCACAAGCATTTAACAAACACCTCCATATACCAAATGCCAATTCTTTAGCCTGGTATACCAGCTCTAGACAGGGATTCAGCTAGGCTGAATCCCCCACAACGGCTTCTCAAAGGAAGCCCTGTGGTTGTTGATGCCAAGATAGACATGTGAAGGCGATCTTTTGTTTGTTTTGCTGTTGCTCTTGTCTTTGTTGGTGTTTGGTTTTTGTTTATTTCTCTCTCTTTTTTTTTTTTTAATTTATGCAAGAATTTCCTAACTTACATTTATGGAAGAAAAGACAATAAATCAAATGGATCCCAGCCAATCCCTGTTGCCTGCACGTTGTAGCCTTCCCTCTAGTCCTCCTCTCCTTGCGGGATCCACTGCCCTCTGCAAACCAAAGGCACCTGCGTGGCTGCAGCCAAGAACGCACTACAGGTACCACAGAGCTGGGCCTCCTGCCTGGGCTACAGCTCTACAAACAACGTTAATGCTGGAGCAAGGCTGTGTGGGCTGCAACAAGCGACACGCAGCTGGACTTGTCCTGTACGGATCCCTCGGCGTGTGCCAGGCCGGGCCAGCTGTCCAGGCTGGGGATGGGCGCTTCTCCTTTCAAGACTCCCTTCACGCAGGCCTCATGTCCTGTCGAGTAGCCGATATGCTTGGTTGCATGGTTTTGCAATGATTGCGACATGAGCATGAGATCCAGCATCCCAGACAAAGCACGGCACGGCTGAATCCATGGAACACCAGCTCAGTCCTGCTGTCTCATAATTATTTTTACAGCCTTGAAACACAATGGTCCTGCTAGCTGCAGTGCACCGAGGATGCTTTGCTTTGTGATTTATGGGATCTTTTTCTGGCCTTTCATTAGTGTTTAACTATGTCTATGAACAGGCAGAATCCAAAACCACCTACTTTGCTTTATGATAATGAGAACCACAGAAAAGCACCCCTAGGAAGCAGCAGCACTTCAGAAGTACCAACACGGCATCTTCTGGTCTCCTTCATTCCCTCTTGAAAGCTGATTGCTGGATCCGTTATTGTAATTCACTGTTCCTCCCACACCTGGACTTTTCGTGCCATGTGAGCTGTGCAACTACAAATCACCTGAGAGAAAGAACGAAGGTCACGGGCGAGGATTTAAACCTGGCATTCAAGGCATGCGGACACTTGGGCAACCTCTGACCTAGTCTCAGAGGGTAGGAAATGAAGTGATCCAGACTAAAATGCCCCAAAATGAAAGCGCTCGGAAAGCAAACTGAAACACAGCTCAAAGTTTCCAAGCAGCCTCATTTTTACAGAGGGCTGAGATAAGATGCAGTTCTGCATTTGAAGCATGTCTACTGAAATACAGAGAACACCTCTGCTCCTTTTGAGTTCAAGCACATTCTCTACTAAATGACCCGGAATTAATACCTGAGCTGATGTCAGCAGATGTCCTAGCATTTATAAAAGTTAAGGCGAAACAGCTCAGCCCTGTGATTTTCCAAATGCTCAGAAGCAAAACATCCCAAAACATTTTCAAACATGGTGAAGTCAGAAGTCCCCAGAGAGGTCTCTGTGGAGAGATTTTTGGTTTAAAGTTGGCTTTATGTTTTTGTTTTGTTCTGTTTTCTTTTCCAGGCCTGAATGATGGTGCAAATCTGATGAGAATTAAGACAGTAAAGGAGCCTACAAAATCCTTTGGCTACACAGCCACACAGAGGGGGTCTCCAGAGAAGGAAATTTCATCCGGCTGCTTTGCTGACAGGAGAAGGCTCAGCGTGATAAAAGAGATCCTGCCACTTGCTCTGAGAAACCCAAGCAAAACCCTGCACTGATACATCTCTGCTGACACCTGCTCCAGCTGGTCCTTTGCAATTTGACAGGACTGGAGGGCTGACGGCTAAAGAGGAGGTGGGCCAGGTCCTGAGAACAACCGTAACATTTCGTGTGTCTGATCTGGCTCTTTGCTCATGCAAAAGCTGAAAATGAAAAAGCCCAAACATTTGGGCAACCCTTCCTTCATGCTGCCAAGGCAGAGCATGTTTCCCCAGTTCCAGTCTCAGGTGCCTCAATGTATTGAACATCTCCTGCTATGCAGACTAAAATTCCCTCTGTAAGAACTTCCCCCTTGGCCCCTTCTCTCTGTTGTGCTATGTTCTCCCCATGCAGTCTATCCTCCCCAACGTTTCTCTCCTACTGTAAGTTCATTTCTCAGTACAATGTTGCTAGACACTTATTGCTTTTGCTTTTTTTTTTTTCTTTTTTCTTGTCTTACAAACCAATCCTGTCATCTCCCTGCTCCCTGTACTCCTCGCACGTTTATCTGTATATGAGAGCCTGGCTCTGTTTAGCCCTCTCTAGTCCTCTGGGGAATTGAATATGCACCCTGAGAACACGAAAATGTGAACTGTCCCTGGTCTAGGGCACAGCCAAAAAGCCTTGGAGGGTACAGGAGACCTGATGCAGCGTTGGGATGTGTAACACATCTTTCTCAATTTACATGAAACATTCTTCTGCAAATATTGACAACCCCCAAAGTGCCGATAACCTCCATGCCACGGATTACAGACCATACACACAAGCCACAGCACGACAGCGTCAGCTGATGTTTCTGTTAGCAAGTCTTAGAGAAGGGTTTTGTACCACGAGGCTAGCTTCGTAACTGCCTGCTTCCAGGCTGCTCTGTGCGTGTTATTGTTTGAGGCTATGATGTATCTCAGTTCTGGACTGGGAGGAGAACAGTGTAATGGTCTGAACGTTATTGGAAGGCTAATTTTTCAATCGCACATACTGGCACTGCTTTTCTTTCTGGACTGAAGGAGTGTTTAGTCTATTTAGCCTTTGTAATTCATGAAACAATAAATAAACAGGCGCTGACTGTGTTGTTCTTTCCTCCCCTTATAAATACATCACCCTGATACGTGTTATCTGCTGCAAACACCAGCCAATTTGCTCTTTCCTTTAGAGATAAGATGAAGCATCTTTTTCCAGTGAAGATGAATAGCAGAGACAGACCGTGTTACCTGGGGCCGGGATGGAGGCGCCTACCTGCCACGCATCTCTAGCCCACAGCCCTCGGCTGCTGCGCTAAGTAAGCCTTTCTGCTCCCAGGTACTCCACTTCCCAGGTGTTTCCCCATGTTATAGCTCAGATCTGTAAATGGTACTGTCAGAGGAACAAAATGTTTTGCCTTCATTTCATTCACTTTCAGTCCATCAGTGTTTAAACCCAGCCTGTAGCCACTGAAACTTCCTTTGGTAAAAAAAAAAAGACGCAAGAACAAAAATCAAGAAGGATTACATGCTGGCAAAATAAATACATAAATAAACAACTAAATAACAATTTAAGAACCCACTCCAATGCTATTTTCTAAAGGCTGTGCCAGATGGAAGACTGTCAACTAGGAGAAAAACTTGGAAAACTCCCATCCTGTCTTTTGGCCGAATGACTGTGAGCAACTGTACGTTCCACCCCGCCGATAGGAAAGGCAGCGAGATGCAGTTCATAAATTATAACCTGCTCCTGCCATCAGGCATGAGTTACCGACTTGTGATTTTGTACAGATTATGCCAAAGTCATGGGAAATGTAAGCCTGTCCTAAGCTCTCAAAATCTCCAAAACTGCCCGTGCTTGGTGGCACAGGTAACAACATGTGTCCCCGTGAGGCCAGCACAGCACACACTGTAATCCAGAGCTCCGCCTCCCATGAGGTTTGTGGTTTACACATCATAAGACACATCAGTTCGTATGAGTGCAAGATGGATTTTCACTGCTCCACAAAGTGCATAAAAATAGCTACCAGGCGTTTGTAACATTTTAATAAAGTTTGGCCCAATCCAGCTCTCCATTTTTTGAGTTCTAGGTGACTGGCCACTTGATTAAAGACTGGTCCTTGATGCAGTAATTTAGGCAACTGCTCTGCTCCATTCTACTTTCACAGGCAAACACAGATTACGCAAGTGTTCACTAACTGATGCAAAGATTTGACTCTGATGCAACTAAAAGATTTTCCAGTGCCTCCTTGCTGCCTGCCCCGATATGATTTGCCTCCACATTTTTCCTCCTGGCCACAGCAGCCTCCCAGTTCCTATCTCACACCTCCCCAGAGACTCCCTGGCTTACGCAGCCTGGACTTGTCGGGCTCATTCCCAAGGGCGCAGCTCCCAGCAGCAGGCAGAGCCCCCTGCTTCCACAGGAGGGAGCGGCCACGCTCCCCCCGCAGTTGGTGGGGCACAGTTTCCCATGGTCGCCCTCCATTTTGGGGTCTACGTCCTCCTCTGCGCTAGGGTGTCACACTCCTGTGTACCGATCCATGTCTGCAAGGAAGGAATTTGCTCTTTGGTGACTTTGGCAGAATCCCAAACCCTGGCCCAGAGCACAACATGATAAATAGGCTCTGCACCGAGCGGGTCTGTGGAGCCCATGGGAGGAGAAATGAATCCTCTCCCCCCAGACAGTGCAACAGCTGCTGGGCTTATCCCTCGGTTAGCGCCGCTGCGCTCCAGCCCCCCAGCCTGCAGCCGCCCTGCCTGCCCGCAGGAGGTGTTGCCCTGCCCCACAGCAGCAGCTGGGACTGACAGCGGCGGTCCCACTGCCTCAGCACCCCCAGCCGCCTCCCGCTTCTGCAAAGTCCAGACTGCGCAGCTTGGTCCATCCTCCTGGCCAGAGCTACCCTGGGTTGTGACGTGCCAGGCAGAGGCCCCAGTCACCCAGCATGTGCTCGTTAAGCTTTCATGCTGTCCTCACATCACCGCCTTGTGCTCCTGCAGCCCCCGAGCTGACGGCGGTGCTGCTGGGTGAGGCCCCACGGCCCACTCCAAGCAGCCCCAGGAACGCAGAGCAGCCTCCCTGGGGTTCGGAGGCAGCCTGGGGAAACCACAGCCCCTGGGGCCACTCCTGGGCTGAATTTTCTTCCCAAGGAAAGGAGAGAGCTGGTGTCAGGTGAGAATTTCAGGGTCTGGCTCATCAGATTGCAGGAAAATGGCCACCCTCGTAACCCCAAACAGCTGCTGTGTTTATAGTAAACATAAATGATAACTGGGTGGCCTTTGAAGCCACCATGTCCATTGCTGGTAATTATGGACAAGTGGATACAGCCACAACGATCCAGAGCACTCGCTTAACGTTCAGACATAATTATGGCCATTATCAAATTTCTGCCCCCTCAGCAAACAGGGGGGATGGGGTCAGCCCCGCAGTACCACAGGCAGAAACACAGAAGGAGGGGGTTCTTTGGGCAACTCACGCTGGATAAAATTCCTGAGTACCACCTGGCGCAGTGAATGGAGACGCCTTCACTGCGACGGAGGCAGGTGATGATGGAAGGCCCCTTGGGCACCCCAGCCAAATGGATTCAACACCAGGGCCTCCCACAGAGCTGTCCTGGCCCCTGTCCCTTAGGTCCGGGAGCCGGAGTAGTTCAAACGCCAAATACACGCCTGGGAATGTCACTTCTTGAGTGAGGGGAGAGGGCAGCAGTGGCATTCCTAATTGCTAGGAGGTCTCTCGTGTGTGTTGGGAAGCCTTGCCCCCCACAGTGCCACCCCATCCCAACCCACGCTGACTGCTTTGTGAAGGATGCTCCCACTCCCAAACACTCCAGCTTCAGGACAGAGGAAAATACCTACTCTGCAAAGGGCTACTCCAAACACCAGACCTGAAGAAAAAGGTAATGCACAAAGCCTGGGCAGTGAGAACATGGAATGACCCACAGGGAGAATTCTCAAACAAAACCCACCAAGTATGTCACTGAGAAAGGCTGGAGGAACGGGGGGTGGATTTTACTCCAAGGAACCAACCTTTACTATAAGGAACAAACTGAAATAACTTTTGTAAAGTCAGCAACGTAATGCTAGGATCCATGTGGTTTAGATTATAGAGCATCCAAAGATTCCCCAGAAGCTGTGAATGCCCAGCCTCTTTCAAATCACATGGCAGCTACATGGTTGTCGTGCTCTACATGCTACTATGAGAACATCACTACTGTGCCCTTCCGCTGGGTGAAACACACACCCACTGACACCTGGAAGTCCCAAAGGCCTCCTCGGTTGTGCTCTCACACAACAGCCCTTTTCCCCCTCTGGAGAAGGAGCACCAAAAAAGCAAGACCTCAAAGTGTGTTGCTCCATCAGGAGGAACAGCCCCATGGTGGCTGTGAGACGGCGCGGCGCAATGGGGTGGATTGCAGCCCAGGCCCCGCTCGAGTGGGCCGGGTGGGCCAGAGGGCTGGGGTGGCTGCTCCCCTGGGAGCTGGTCCCCAAGGTCAGGGCTGGGGCACGGCGCCGTAAGAGCACCGGGAATGTGCTTACGGCTCTCTATTCAGTAGATAAACAGAGGGCTGAAGTCTCTGGGGTTGTTAATCTGTCACCTTTCTCCAGCACTAAATTAATTTTTTTAAGTGTTTAAAAGAAAAATAAATACAAAGAGAAAACAGGAAAGGTGATAAATGAGTCCCGCTCTGCTCCCTTCATCCTTGGGCAATACCACCCAGGTATCTGGCAGGGACGAAGTATAAAAGGTCTCCGTGCCTTGCCAGCCCCGAGGTGCATTTGGAGTGACAGAAGCCCCAGGTCCCTCTCTGCCTCCCAGATTTACTCTCCTCTTCGTGTAGCTACAGGGGCTGTGATGCAGTGACCCTGCTGAGCTCCCACGAAATTCTGGATTGTGTGAGCAGTGTTGTGCAAGTAGAAACATAACTCAACACCATTCCGAGCTGTTCCAAAAAGATGCGGAGTTTCCATTGTGCCACCTTGATTCTCCTACTAAAAAGCTGGAAGAAAGCGTCGCACAATCTGAATCTATCCTGTGCCATTTGCAGCTGTTAAAACAGCAACACATTGCCCTGATGTGGATGTGTTTGATGTAGACCAGAGTGTGTGAGCTGCCTGCTGCACTGGGTGGTGCATGGAGCTGGGGCCCGCAAGACCCAAAGCCTGGCCCACCTCTGCCCCCCTGCGTGCCCATGACCGTGTTACTTTATTTCTGTGCCTCCGCTCCCTGTCTCACCACTCCCTGTTTCCCCTGCCAGCTCCTCGTGCTGGGTATGCCTGCTGGAGTCTGGTGCGGATGACACAGACAGGCCCCGATACCTCTCTTACTAGTACTAGCATTTGCTAGGCAGCTTTTGCGTGACTCCTCATAATCCAGCGAAGGATTGTCTTTCCACTGCAGACCGTGAAACCCAGGGAGAGCAAGTACAGACACCGCCATCGCCCAACGAGCACAGACTGCATGACACACACGTCCTGCCAATGTTTGACATCTTATTCCTAGGAATCACTGCCTCCACCTCTCAAGGAAGACCTTCTCTGGTGCCCAGTGCCTCTGCAGCCAGATGCGATTGGCATCTTAGGCAGGAGGTGCATTAGGAAGTGCATTCCTCTGGGGAATCCATCCAGAGTTTCTCTCTCTCTTTCTCTTGCTAGGAATTGTAAGTGAAGAAAACAAGTGGTAGCATGTGGCAGAAGAGGAACATGCTCCAGAGAGTGCTGGAGTGAGCAGATTCCCAGTGACAACCACGCTTTCTGGTGCACAGATAACCTCAGCTGGATTTTCTACTCACTTCCTAATGCAGCTGCCTTTAAACAGGCTGGAGCAGAAGACAAACGTCCATCCCCATTGCTAACAGTACCTCCAGACGTGCACCATCTTTCCAACCAACAGAGCTGAACATTTCCCTGAGGTTTGAGCCAATTACTGCTCCTGATGCACCAACGAGGGCTGGCTCAGCAGGAGACATGCAAATGCCCACCAGAGCACTGGGCTGCTCTGAGCAGAGCTGCAATAATCTCTAGCCCAATATTTACCTTCCTGAAGAGCGCAGTGAGCAGGCACCCAGCAGCACCTGGCGGCTGGACAAAGCCCGGGCGAGCTGCTTCCTCTGCTTTGTTGTGAAAGAGGACGGGGGGCAGCTGATCATTTTTTCTCTCTAGCTGTATCACGGGAGTAATCAAACAGTTGTTGAAAGTTGGGAAGGGAGGTGTTGGGGCAGGAGGAGGAAAAAGGACCGTGTGTTAACCTAAGTGATAAGCTGTGCCCAGCCACAGCTCAGCCTGCCTCGCAGGCAGGATGATGGGTGTGCGGGGTTTGTTCTGAGCAGTTCACCTGCTGCTGGCTTTCAGCACGTTTTATTCAGTAATTCTGTTTATCTGAGAGGCCTATTGTCATCACCTCCGTGCCGCAGGACAGCCCTCAGGTGCGGAGCGGTCCGTGGGGCACTTGCGGCACAGCCACCACCACGGCCAACAGCCACACGGGGGGGGGGCTCCCTGCTCCCTGCTGCTTATGAAAATTGCTTCCTTTGCTGATGGTGATAAATGCAGGCAAACAAACACCACTCGGCCTATTGAGCTTGTCTTTCTCCTCGGGACTTGAATTGCATGGAGTACTCAAAGCAGAATAAATAGACCTAATTTCTAGTAATGAAGCTGGAGTAGACAGGAGCAGGTCTGAGTAGCACTTGATGAAAGGTTCTGTTATGGTACTACTGGATGAATGGAGGTGCTAAGCATGACCATTGTTTTCAAGCCTAAGTTCCAAAAACACTTTTTCCCATATTTTGAGCTCCCATCTTCAGATGTAAAACCTCACCCAATTGACCCAAATACATTTTCACAGGATTTTTGGACCACTATTGGCATCACATACTCAACACAGAGCCCAGTGGAGGCTCCATGCGCAGGGGATGGCATCCCACCTTACTCAGTTCTGTAAATTTTCTACAAAAGGGGGGTGTAATTCAGTAGAACCTGTGCCAGGTTTTTAAAGAAGCACCTGGGCAGAAGACAACAAACAGGGGAATGTTCACCACTCTCTTATGCATCCTGAAGAAGACTTTAACTAAAATACAAAGCATCATTCCCTTGTGTGAGTACATCATCCGCTTCCCTGGTATTTACCCTGAACACAACAGCAAGGTGGGATTTCCCACATCTCCTAGATGGCACCAAGGTTTCCTTAGCGCTACTGGGAATGGCTTCCCGGAGGCCCCCAGAAATAACAGTTGCCCTTCTCACGGTGGCACTGCACTGAGGGTTTTCACACCACAAATGGCCCACTGCCCACTGCTGGCTTCATGACTGCTGCAGCCAGTCAGCTCCAGAGCATCACATGGCGACAGGGAACGCACCAGGAGAGGCCGTCTGACGGTGGCTGCACCACCACGCACAGACTTGCGGAGCACCAGCCCTAACCAGTACTGCCAGCGGTACCTCCGGCCCCGTTTGAGTTCCTCTCCCCTCTGACTGGGCACTTTCTGCTCTTGGATCGAGCACAGGAGGGGCTGGCTCTCAGGCCTCCCCTTCAGATGCACAGCCCCACGGGCAGCCTAGACCACAGCTGGTCAGGAATAACAGCGTGCAGCTGCCAAGCCCCACAGTCAGCCTCTGAGAGCCCTGCTATGGGTTTTAGTGGGATTTACTGCACTGAAATGCAGAAAATTTCGTTGCCTTTAGGATTAGTCTCTGCATTTGCACATAGAGCAGTGTGTACTGGCTGGGTCTGCTCCACTGCACATGGTGCTCAGTCCTTCAGTTACCTCCACCAGGACTTCTGCCTGCAGGACACCCACGCTTTTAATTCCTTCTATCAGCAGTCACTGCAGCTGGGCAGTTTCCGAATGCTACTGGAGCAAGGACCATCAGCAATGTTACGACAGCTAACCCAACCCAGGTTAATTTGTGCGGATTATGCATTGACCCCAGATTTTCCAATGGAGACCAACATTACTGCAGTACAGGATTTTTATAGTGCTCTTTGAACTAAAAAGTAATCTTATAATTTTGAGGCATTTTAAATTTCCATTGTAAATGGTAAATAACAATGATGACGCAAGGTAGGTTGAGGAAACGCTGCCTGGGCACAAGCAATGCAGCCCTCAGTCTCCACTGCAGCCACCAGAAACTCCACGGGAAGTCCAGCTGCATTGCCAGGTAGCATCCCGCAAGAATAACAGATAAACACACATGCTTCCCAAGCCACTGGGCACTATATTTCTTCTGATGAGAACCATCCATTATTCCTCCATCCTCCTCTCTGCATCACATCAGCGAGAGGTTTTACAAAGCAAGACAGGGGACAGGTTTATTTACTCCCAGCTGCACTGCACAGCACCCGGGCTCGTTCGTATTGGTTACAGATGACCTCAGGTCTTCCATTATGGGCTAATGTCTGCAGCCCTCTGACCTCCGGAAGTGCTTGAGGAAGAGCTGCAGTAAATCAGAGCAGCACTTCGCAGCGGAGGAAGAAAGTTGCTCCTTACCAATCTGCCAGCGGGAGAGGAAGGGCTCCAGCTGGGCTGCTGCAGGGGAGCGTGCTCGGCTGCTCGGCAAACTGCAGGCAGAAGTGGGCGTTGTACTTGCACTTTGCCAGCGAGGGGTTGTTGCAGTGAAGCGGACGGGCAGTAAGCCTGGCTGCGTTCCTCTTTCTACCTAGGCAGGCAGGGGAGAGCACAACAACTGACTTCATACTGGCTTGTGACACAGCTGACTTGTGTGCACAGGCTGACTTCTGCACTCGGCCAGTGCAAACACGCTCTGCATCACACTCAGCTCAATGGCACCAGTGCGTGTTCCTCTGCCTGAAGGCACTGCGAATGTCACTAGAGCCACGCTGCCCCGGCCTGAAAAGGGCTGCAGCAGCTCCTGGACTCACAGCACAGATGACAAGGACCGAGGGCTTGTTCAGGCTGCTGCTACCAGTGGTTTTGAGAATGCCATCTGAGGACCAGTGTTTGTGGTGGTGAGAGTGGCCAACGTGATGACCACCAATGATAGAAGGTCCCTTAGGAGGTGTTCGACAGCTACAAGTTAAATCCAGAAATGGAAACATGGTGGGCTGCTAGGCAATCTGGAGATGTCTGAGTAGGTCACCGCTTGGCACAGATGAATGGTTTTGCTGCTTTCATCTGAAGGATGTCTGCTCTCACACACCTGCTCTATCACAAAGTGAAGGCTGCATTCCAGAAGCCTACACTAAAGCCTACAATCAGACCCGACCACTCTGCTCACCAGAAGTATCTAAACAGTCCAAATTAGTCTGTGTGGAGTCAACCTGAGGATGTTGTTAAACACCCTGTGCACCAGAGCATGTAGGATTACAGGAGGAAGCAATAATGTAACCACACAACACCACACTTGCAAATCATCTTAACCACAAGCAGTTCTCCCCATAAGGATGGAAATAATTTGCCACATCCTCTGTACAGACAAGTGGAGCCCCAGGAAAGGGCACGGAGCAGGGAGACATGTTACAGAGCAGAGCTCCTGTCTCTGCAGGTCCTGCGATCAGCACGGGATTTCAAAACTTGTAGCATGCAGCTCCTGGGGAGCTGCAAATGTAAAAGCAGCTGATCAGCCTGCTCAGCTCTGAAGAAAGCTTGGAAATACAACATCGCACCTACATCCCTCATCCCAGGAGCAAGAACACCCAACAGGAAAAGTAAGGGAAGCAAAGGGAGCACAAGGATTTGTAATGTAACCAAACGCATCATGTACTTAAAAAGTCTTCTGTTTTCTCATGTACACTATAAAAAGGTCACTTTGTATGCGCTTTTTTTACTTCTGCCCATCTCCAGAACAAACACTGCAATTTTACTCTCCCATAACTGCTTCTTGGCTCCTTCTGCACATTCCAGTAGAGCAGTATCACACACTGACTTCAGAAAGGACTTAACTCGATCAGCTGATCTCGTTCATTGCCAGACTAGCATTACTCCCTATTGTATGAGGACTAACTCTTCAGGGGAAGAAGGGTGTAACATCCACCCAAAGGACAGGCTCTGTCCTTCAGGATACAGGAATTAGTACCAGAATCATTTTTTTCTGACAGAGCTTAAGTCCAAGCCATACAAGAAGCAGGGCCAATGGCAAAGCATCACTTCCTGATGACAACTCGCTAGGTCACCCGGAGAGGTTTTCTGTGGCTTATATGCTTTGGGGTTTTTATTTGAGAAAGAAAGTTTACAGTGAGGAGGTTTTTGTTTAGCTACAGTTAGAGACATGCTCAGACCAAAACCTCTTAATTACAAAATCCCAAATCTGGACAGAGCCACAGATTCACAATTCTGGCCCAGCTTTCCACTACTAGGGCCAGTAATCCATTAGGATCAAGTAAACATCTTTTAAACATGCAAATTTGAGGCTCAAGCAGCCACACCAATTCAGATGTTGCAGCAGGAGCAGCATGTCAGTATACGTGCAATACAGCACAGATTTTGCTCTCACAAGAGTCAGCAGTGCCAACTGTGGGACTGGGAGCCTGGATCCCAAGTCAGTCTGAACGCAGTAAATGTGACATCCCATTTCTCATCATCTCCCTTTAACTGCTCGTTTGCCCCTTGCTTGGTGTTTCAGAAGTACCAAGCAGCAAGATCCAGCCCTGCCAATTCTGTCACTTTTCACTTGACAACTGTTCCTCTTCCACATGGTGATAACGACTTTGAAATTCACTTGGCGTTTCAGTTTCCTTCCTGCTTCTCTCAACAGCTACACAAATGATTGTCAACACGTACAGAACAGTAGTCTACCATGAGCAGATAAGCATGAAGTGCACAGGAGCCTGTGTCCATAGGGTGATTCCCAAAAGCAGACTTGCATGCATTACAAATTGGGTAGAATAAATAATTCTAGTGGAAAGAACGGCATTTACACCCCAAGCCAGAATTCTGTATGTGCATACATTACCAAACCTGTGCACGGTGATAGCTTATCTCAGTCCTATTAGACTTTCCCTACAAAATTATCATGTTCTCAAGAGGTTACTTGTCTTTCACTTTCTTATCTTCTTTGGTGGAAAAGTAGATTCGAACATTTCTCTAACAGCAATAACAACAAAAATGCAAAATAAACCCATATACAAAACCAAAGTTATTTTTTGTGTTGGGTACATTTAATGCCAGTTTCATGTTATGACAGCTCAAAAAACTGGGGTTGCCCATCAAGACACTACCTGAAACAGAACAAAAAATGCAACAAGTCTGTACCCGAAGAACAGCATCACCAAGGTGGTACGCTGATGGCACACCGGTTTTGGCAGTGAAGATATCCTTGCCTTCAGTGCTTCATCCTGTTCCCAGAGTGATATTACAGGAGCAGTTTTAAAATCAGGCTCATTCAATGACCAGGTTTATAGCACAAGCAGCTAGGGAGAGGAGAGCAGGGGGAATACACGTGCTGCCTAACACCAAGCCTTCCTCTACAGCAGTGCAAGGGAGTCCAGCCAACAGCACGCCGGGGAAACCCTATTGACACAGCATGCAGGAAGACCATGCCAAGAGATTCGTCCTGCTCCTCCTCATTCCTCCTCCACAAGCACTGTTTAGATCCCCCTGGAAATGTCTTTTGTTCTTTTGTTTTTTTTAAGCAAGCAGTTTTCTTTCATGAGCATACCCATCAGTCAGCTGCTGAAGAGCAAAACGTGGATGCTTACGTGGACACTTCAAACACCAGTGACATTTCAACCTGTGCTAGAATTTTAAAGGTCTCTAAAACAGGAGTAAATGCAATTCAAGTGTGCAAAGTAGCTTTTCTATAAAGAGGAATAGATTGAATTTGACAGTTTTGAAAACTTGATAGTGTCAGTGAAATCTTGCTACTGTGAAGACATCCAGTCTTTGCTCCCTCCCATAATCTATCATTTTAAAACCTGTTTGCTGAATGTTTTTACAGGTACTGTAAAGTGAGAAAACTTCCAAATTCACACTTCTCAAAGTATTTTTTTTGCCACAGAGAATGTTACTGCAATTAGTCTGGTTTGTAATGGAAAGCAGATGAAAGTATAAATTAAATCAAAACCTTACCACATATCTAAGGTGTTTTCATGCCGTGCATCCCAAGAAGTTTTCCCAAAACCAACAACATTAAATTTAAAGCTCAAATATTTCAACCAGACCCAACAAATGCAGATTAAGTTTAAATTTAAAAAGGAAGTTAAAAGATTTTTCCTTCTCCTCACCTGCCAAGTCCTCAAAGTTCGGGTCTCTGTGTTCCTCTTTCAACACTTAGCGGCAGAAACACCTAGGGTTGAGTGGAGAGATTTCCTCCTCACACTGGCATTATTCATTATTTCTGAGGTGTTGACAAATGTCTTCAACACTATACAATGCATACAAACACAGAGTCCCTGCCCCAATGAATTTACAGTCTGCGGCTGTTATCTTTGTTCTGCTTTGGTATATCACCACAAATTTCATCAGGGCACCAGATGAGCCCAATACAGCTTCCACCAGCAGTTTTCCATTGGTTTTGATAGGAGTTGGACCAGCCCCGGGCAGACAAAGTTATAGGATTAACTATTGCAGGAGAAAGCTGAGGTCTTGGCATGTGAGCAAACAGCAAGAGAACTGATTCTCAGCAGTTTTGTTTCAAATTAAAAATATATTGCAAAGTTTTCTCATGTAATACATTTTGAGAACATAAAGAGTTCCCTTTCACTACATCTTTCAACCAACGCAGCGTTACAGATCAACCAGCAGTAGGTGATTTCTTAACCAAGGCAGACTGGCAGCTACAGTAACAGCTCCAGCTGGTGGAAGCTGGTGAAAGTTTTGTTTTGTTTTCTGGAATTTTGTGCTAAGCTTTCTGCCATCATGTTTCACATACTGGAAGTGTGTATTTTCTCTGACATTTTGAAAGTTCCCAAGTGTTCCTGTGAATAGCTTAAGAAATCTACTCCACATTCAAATCGCTGCGATTTCTGTATATCCAAAATTGTGCGCTCAGGTACTAGCCCTGCCTTTCTTCAGCTGTAGCTTGCGGAAGAGAGAGCATAGGCATGCGGTCCTGGGCGCTTACACACACAGAAGGCACATACACCTATGAACACCCAAAAGGTAACATGAGGACAGCACCAAATGGAGATATTGCCCGTCTGGTTTATGCTCTAGATGGGTCTTTGGACACATTGCTCTGTAAGCCAAACTCTTTTTTGAACCTCGTAGTCATTAAATTACTGCTGTTCAAGCACCATTTGGAATCACAAGTGAAACACATTCTAGCTAAGAGCAGAGTGGGCACTACTGCTGTGACTGGGGAAAGAAGCATCCTAAAGCCATGTGCCCCAGTTACAACTGATTCATACAAAGCCAAACCCAAGAATTAGCACATCCAAACGCCACAAGGGCGGCTTACACCAGACTGGCCTCGCCATGCCAGAAACTAGGCTAAGTTCAAACACTGCATGACATGACTGAGAAAACTCCACAGAGTTCGCAGAGCAGCTCCAAAGCCCCATTCCCTCCATGTCCCCATCCAAAGCCTTCTCCAGCCTACCTGGTGCTGTCTTCGGGTCTGGAAGGATGAGAAAGTGCTTTCCTGATGATCGTGTTTTGGTAATCTGCTCTCTCTTCCAGGCAGGACATGGCCATTAGCTGTGCTAACATTCAGGCAAGATGCTGGTTCCTCTCCTTCTGTCCTCCAGCTTAGCAGTGCTTCTTGCAGTTATCCCTGGTTACAGGTAGTATTTTCCCAATCATCTCAGAGACATCCTCCTGCCTCCAAGACAAGTCATCAAAGTGGTTTCCATCCTCTTCCCCAATCACCTGGCTCAGCCACTCAGCCGTCCTAGAAAGCAAAAATCAAGATCATGAGATCTGTGTGAAACCACACCCAGTTTACTAGAAAATGTGACAACACCACAAAAGTTTGCTAGTCCAATTTTTGTGTTCAATCCAACCAAATTGCTCCATAATCATTTTTAATGGCAAATGATTAAAATAATACTGTTTCTTGCTGGTTTTGCTATTGGTGGTGTTTGTTTGTTTGTTTGTTTTTTCCTATTTCTTTGATATTTTCAGAAATCCCAAAACAAATGTATGCATAGTTTTAATTAGAAAGTATCCAGCCTACTTACCTGGAAACACTGTTTGGGTATTTACTAGGCAACTACTCGTCTATAGTGCATGAAATTATTTACTTAATTTCCTGAACACAATGTTTAGAACTTATTGAAGTTTTAACTTGTTCTTATTTTATTTTATTTTTTAAATTTTTTTTGGAAAAGCATAACCCAAGTTGTCTTGCCTTCTGTAGCATCATCCTACTGGTTCCATTTTCCATGAAGAGACAATAGGACCAGACAGTTATCAACTGGATTCAATGCATAATTCAAGAAAATCTCTTTCCATCCTAAAACTATATTTTCTGTGAAACCACTCTGGTATACAAGCCTTGTATCAGGTCAGTGATTTGGATAGGAAAGAGTTTTGGCCACGTCTTTCATACAGGAATGGACTGCTTTGAAGCGTGTTAGATTTAAGTTATTACGAAAAAAGGAACCACTGGGAAGATCATATCCAAGCCTAATTTCTGAATGCTTCCAAGATTTTAAATGCTCAGGCTCAGAGAGCAATTCCAAGTTCTGTATAGAAGCTGCCTTATGCTCGAAGGAAATAAGGACTCCTGAGGAACTGTGACTGATTTCCTTTATAGACCCTGGAAAGTCTTTGGGGAAAAAAGACTTACATGGTCTACATTTTCACCATCTAGAAATAACCTCTTCTCACTCCCTGCCTCCCCTTTACTGCCTCCCACTCACCCATTTCCCATAAAGGTTGTTTCCAGACACAATTGATTTGAAACCTCAGATTATTCTGTTAAAATTGCTGACTTTGGACTTGAGACCCCAAGCCAGATTGGGACAATCCCCTCAGGTCCTTTCTCCAGCTAATTTATAGCAATTTTTGTTGAGACAAGGAGTTATGGTCTGTAAAAGGCTTGCTGTCGGCCTCTCATAAAACCCTAGCACCCTGTCAGAGAAGGGCCAGAGCCTGGGAAGAAAGTTTCGGCAGCGATCAGCTGGTTTCCAGATGGGTGGCCTTCTACACACTGTCCAATCCCGTGGGTCCAATAAAGCAGCCCTGATTTTGCACTTTAAAAAAACAAAGATACAAACCCTCCTCTACTCTCAGTTAGGCTTTATAAACACGCTTCCAGTCTCCACGTCAAATTTATTAAGGAGAAATTCATTCTGCCGTCTCTCCTCTTTGCTCTCTTTGCACACATGTGACAGCCCCTCCTGCTCCAGTTTCTCACTTTTTCATGGGGTGGAGAGAGTTGCATCATGATTTACATCCTGCTGGGTTGTTTTCCCATCAGAAATAAAGAAGGGGGCAAACAAATCAGAAAGTTGAGGGATTGGCCTCCAAGGTATAAAACCACCCACATGAGGCAATGTTTGTTCTCAGTCTGGCAAAAATTCTCCTCTTGTTCTGTCCTCTCCAGCTTAACAAACCAAAAGAGGACGTGATTAAGAAGGTAAAAGGTTGCTCAGCAGCTCCAGTAGTCAGAAAACAGCATACTTCTGGCTAATTAGGTGAGGATGCTGCCTCAGCAGAACCAAGGAGCTCCTGCTCAGAGGGTCTGGTTCTGCCTCAGCACAGAAAGCAAAATTCACCCCAAATTGAAGGACTTTGACTTCAGTTTGGCTTTGACTTCTAAGTAGGAAATCTCTAACAGCCTCTAGACACTGTTTAACCAGCTACCATCTACATTAATTGTGATGTGCATTACTTTCCCTGTATTTAGCTCAAATTCCCCTTTTACTTTCAGCTCATTGCTCTTACTGACATCTTTCACTTCAGCAGTGCCAGGATTTCACACCTGGTGTTACCCTGAAGGGAACCAGGACTGGCTGATGTGGCTCCTGTGCCTGGCAGACATCTCAGAGCCAATATTCAGGCCTTGGATTTTCCTTTTAAAGCTGCAACTTTAAGCCCATTTTTGTTCTTATCTCTACTCAGTCTATAAACACTACTACTCCTAAATAGGACTCTTTAGGACCATTTTCTCAGCTAGCCAGTCAAGACGACAACCCTGATCACAACTTGTTCAGAAAGTCAAAAAGCAGCAAAAAAAGAAAAGAGTTGTAGGGGGAGTCTGATTGTCTTCACAAAGAGTGGGTAAATGTCACATTTAATCAAGATGTAGAACTAAATTTTTGGACATCACAGATGTCTGCTCACTAAACACATAGTTAGGGGTGATCCTGGAATTGGAGTACTTAGACTTGGACTTTCTACCAAGCAAAATAGTGGGAACTGCTAAGGATAAGGCTGATCTAGCTAATATTCTTCAAAGGTTTTTGTCTGCTTGTTTGTTTGCTTACATTTTCTAGTAGTTCCCTTATCAAAGATTCTTTATGTTGTTACGGGGTGAGAAGAAACAGCCTCTTGTAGGTTAGTAACTGATGAAAGAGAGTAAACTCCTTTCTCATAGCAGAGCAGGGTTGCTGAGACACTGTTCCAAGGAGCTGTCCTGGCATCTTCTAGGAGCCTGCTTTCATGCACAGGTTGTTGAGCTGTAGCACGATGCAGTAACATCACGTGGCTAACACTGCCTGGGAATGCTCTACCCACATAAATACTTTTCATTGAAAAATGATCCATGTGAAAGGCACAGATGTTGTTAGGCCAACATGTTGTTAGATGCTTTATGGTACAACATGATTGTTGGCCTAAAATATCTGTAAAGCTTCTTTCAAATTCCACATCCGTATGCACAAATGGAAAAAACATTGCCCTCCCTGTTCTGCCTCTATATAACACTCTACGGCAAGGCATTTTGCAAACCAGAGCCACATTTTTGTGAACAATCCCAGGTGTAACATTTCCCCATGGGAACAGATCTGCAGATTTTAATGCATTTTGCTACTGGTAATTGTTTGCAGAATGGAGAGCATCTCAGAATTGCAATTTTTTTTTGAGGAAAATAAAACCTTTGCAAAACAATGAGAGCTCTGCCTGTGTACAGGCAGAACAAGGTCTTCGGGAAGAACCCTGCAATGTGCTCACCCCTGGGAGGCAGAGTACAACCAGCTGGCAAGGGGGATGTCTAGACCGTGACCAAATCACCACGCAAGTACTTCACTTTGTAATGTTGGGCTTCTCTGCAGTAGCTATGTGTCACATCTTCAGCAGAGACAATGCGTATCTCCCCATTGTTTCTCTGAAATATCCATCATAAAAATCCAGCTTTGCTCGCCATGACTTGCAGCCCCCTGAAGGCCATAACCAGTTTCTGACAGACTTCAGCACAGACAAGATTTCACTCTCAGACAGGAACAAATCTTTAAATAAAAACAAAGTGTCCCACAAACAATTACAATGTTTTCCATCAACACAGTATTTGGCAGCCTCAGAAGCACTGACACTGTTAGCACAATGAATTTTTGGTGGGAGCCTACAGGAAGCTCATGGTGTAGGATCGGGGTTATTACACCATTTTTATAGGCATAAAACTCCCTCACTAGGTGCACTGAAAAGTAGAGCTCCTTTGCAAAGGATTAGTACTTCACAGCCACTATTAATAAGCTTTCAGCACTGAGGTTCGGGATTGCCACAAAATGCTGTTACCAAGATTTCCCGTGCAGCCCTGCCCATCTGCAGTATTTACCAGAGAATTTAAAGTACAGTGGACTTGAGTTTTCCAGGGAGCAGCCATCATTCCTGCGCTCTCTCTAGAGTGACTACTGGAAGCCAAAAGCATTTAAGCAAAGCTAGATAAAATCAGCAGCACCCAATGTGGGTTCTTTCTGGTTTCCTGCAAGTAAACAGACATGTTTACAAGGGGCTGTACATTCACATCAATCATAAGGTGACTTTGTTTACAGTAGAGGAATTTCCTGCAGGCTTTTGCTGTCCTGGTTTCTTTCTCTTTGTATTTACTTTTGTTCAAATGCAATTTAAAAAAGCCATAGGTACTCCAGCTCAATTCAAAACGTGACACACAGAAATCTGAAACAGGCTATAATTCATGCCCAGATTTAGTTGTTCTTTTTCTTGTTTGTTTGTTTAAGCTAACACACACCTCCGCATTAAAAAGCCACTTTTCTCTACCCATCCAATTCATCTACACCTGGCAAGAAAGCAGCTTTGATTTGTCTTCTCCATAAAGAACTGCTTTTCTCATCAAGCCCACAAAACACCAGAAGCCCACCTGACACAGGGATTGGGCTTTTACTTCAGGCATTTAAGAGGCAGGTCTCTCAGAGGAATTAAAGTCAAAATGGTCTTGAATGCAAATGAAAGACTAGCATTAATATCAGCTGAGAAGCCAGGGATTAGGCAGTTTTGCTGCCGTGAATAAGAGCAAACCATTTCACACCCCTTGATAAAGTAAAGAGTGACTGCAATGGGGATTTAATTCGAAGAACTGCTGCAGAGTTTGGCTACAAACTCCAGAACTTTGACAGAAAAGTGCATCTCAACAGCAAGTTCTTCATTTTCTATGAAAGAAGTCAGAAAACCTCTAAAGACGACTTCTGTACAAGAGCTTTTTATCTGCAGTCACCCAGAGAGGGATACAGCCAAAATCTGAATTAAAGGAGCTCCATGGTCACTTCTGCGTGACGCCACTCAGAGCAAACACGTCACAGTGAGCCACAGGGCAGGAGGGAAGCTACAGCACTCCTGTCCTCACTTCTCTCTGGTTCTTCCCTTCAGCCCCAGCTGTGCCCGGAGAGCAGACCTGCTGCTCCTAGTGCACAGTGATGAGCGGGGCCCACAGCGGTGCAATGTGACCACTCGTTAGGTCACTGGGGTTTGTGACACCCGAGCACAAGCAAGCATTAACAGGTCAAACAGAGGAAGTGCCAGGAACAGGCACTCCTTTGACACACAAGCTTGTATATTCCACAGAGGCCGCTAAAGACAGAAGAGCTAGAGCAGGAAGTGCAGAGCCAGGGGGTTGCAGAGAAAAGCGTAGAACCCTATTTCCGAGTGGCAGAAGAGGGAAGTGCTGCCCCCACTTGCCCTTCCAGGTAAGCTGGAAAAACCTGAGCAGGGCCCACATGAACATGAGGCTTTGAGAATTTCTTTCCAGTAGTCTCCAATGTACAAGCCATGATTCAGTACAAAAATAATCTAGTACGGGCTGTCTTTGTTAGCATCTGTTAGCAAGAATGTCAGCTAATCAATACATTTTTACTGCCAGATACCTACAGGGCTGGAAGAGACACCATTTCTGACATTATTTTCAGTGTTCTTCTTACAGCTCATGATCCTGGAAGCAGTTTTCCCTCACCTTGTGTGGCATCGTTACTCATCTTCACCGATGCTTATCTAGCTCCATCAATCTGCAAATGCCCATCCAGAGGGCTGTGTCCCTCTAGACACAGCCAACTAACCCCGCACAGCTAACCTTCTCCTCCCCATCACTTCATCCTGCCAGACTGTGGCTGGGTCAGGATTCAGCGCTTCACGGAGCGAGCACCCCTGTAGCTGACTCGCACTGTCCCCACAGAACAGCTTCGCTGCTCTAGGCAAAGAGAGTGAAAAGCTGGGACTTGGCAGTGCACAACAAACAAACCTTCCCAGTCCTGTAATCCAATTTACAAAGCAGCACCTCGTACCACATTTGTGCATCGCAGGTGAATAGAGCCACAAGCCATATCTGTTAGCAGCCCTTGCTGCAACCATAGACTTCTACAGAGCTATTTGGCACACTGGAGAATACACGTTAGCAAGCCTGGAACTGCCTCCTGGAAACTTCCCAGCCTCTCTTCTTGCTCTTCCAGACACCTCTTTTCTCTTCCTAGCTAGCTGTGTGTTTTTCTCTCCCATACACTGGCAGAGCCCGGGGTTCCTCAGTGCTTTGTGCTTTTGAGGAATCCCAGCTGCACGCACAGAGCCCAGAGATTAACCGGCTAGGGATGCTAAGCCCCAGGTGCTACTCTGCAGCACAAGCACTACTCAGCAGAAGGACGTGTAGTGCAGGCACGGGGTGCTCTGAGCCAGCTGGGCAGCCCTGCAGTCTCCTCCTGCCGCTCACCTCTTGGCACCTGGCGAGTCGCTCACCTCTTCCACGTGCTGGTAAGCTCAAGCACCACTGTGCCTTGTCACTTCGGATTAATGCGCTGAGCCCAGCGATAACAACATGCTGCAGTATGGGCTAGGTGAATCCAAGCTTACAAAATACAATCAGCAGAATAAATACCAAGTATACAAAATATATTATCTCCAGGCTACTGTCAGAAGGGAATAAAATCAAGGGAAAATTCTTCTACTGTCACTTTTAGTCAATAAGGCAATATCAATTAAAAGAGGGGACACAGCCAGCAGTTCAATGCACACTCTGGGAAACACATCAATATCAATAGTATCTTGGAATAACATATTTAAGAGAATTAATTTAATTCTGAATGCTGTCTTGCCTCAGGACCAGTTTCTATTTGTCCCAAGACATGTTGAAACAATAAAGAACATTTTCTTACCAAGCCCCTGCAAAAAAATTTCTCTTAAGGCTTAAAAAAATTGGCAAAAAGCCTTCTGCAACAAAAATGGAAATCCTTATTGCCGGATAATCATCATACCGTCTTGAAAAATTCATATGGATATCAGTGAATTAGAAAAACTTACAGGTTTAAAGTGTGATCCTTTTCTGGGAAGGACAAGCAAGCAATCTTCCTTTGGCTTTAGAAAGGGACAGAACTGAGCAAAACTTCTCAGAGTATCTTCTCTGAGTAAAGTGCAAACAGATGATTTCCGTAAGTACTTAGACACTACACACCAAGAAGCACGTGCTGTACTTGACAGGTAGGTTGTGATATGTTTGTTTAGCTGCAGGAAAATGAAATTCTTGGGCTCCTAGCTGCTAATACAACCCAACAGATCATCAGGTGTTTTGAAGAACTGGAAATAACCAGGACACCACAGTAAACACACAAGCATTTGGTATTTGCATTACATTAACCAACCTAACAGGTCATCTGAATATGCCCGGAATGTATGTAAAACTCCAGTGGGCTGGTCAAAATGTTGAGGCTGATCAAAATGGGGAGCTACTTTGAATTATATCTGACTGCAGCTTTCCATTCTTTGAAGGAAAGTGGCTGAACTATAAGAAAAAAGGAGGCTTACTTTTGTGAACCTCTTTGGAACATTATCTGCCACACAGAAGATAGTGAGGGAGAAGAAACATCCCTTGTATCCCACATGCCCTGATACTCTGGAAGGCAACACTAGGGGGTAGCCTGACATTCATCAAACTTCAGAAGGCAAAATGCAAGTTCCAGCAAGTTCTTTATAAATGTCTGGTTTTCAGTGGAGAAGACCATAACAACTGTTTAGCAATATACAAGGATGTTGTGGAATATCAGGATAAAAGGACTTGCCTTGTTAGATGGATCTCGTTGGACAGTATCTGCTACAGCTCTCTCAGAGCCAACCAGCACTGGGAGAAGGAGGGCACTTGAAGGGAATTTCAGCGTGTCAGAGACCCTGCAGTTATCATCCTCCTGAGGCATCACTGGTGCAGAGTGCACTCACTACAGGAAGAGACAAAGAAGCGCAGTGAAATGACTCCTCCTGCATCACACACTCGATAGCTACACTTAAAACCCAGCAAGAGCACCTCCACGGCTTGCAGCCTGCTGGAGGCACCCTGCATGTGAAGAGGGGTTAGTCTACACTGCAGACATGTACAAGGTACAACATGTGATCAAGGTAATAGGCAGAAAAATCATTGAACCTAAAACAATGTTGTCACTGGGGAATGGCTTCCTCATCTTTGCACCCCACACAAGGATAAACACATTCTCTTCCCCCTTAACTCAAGTTAACCTTGCAAGCTTTGGTTACATTTTTCATTAGAAAAGGCACAATCTGAGCAAGGAAAATAAATGAGCTCCAACTGGGGGTGTTTTTCATGCTTAATGCACAGTGTACAGCAGTACACACTTTTGTGTTTGGGCTTTCTCATCCCCGTAAGAAAAGGATTTCTACATTTCAAGAAAAGGAGAGGAATTCTCAGTGTTCTGGTCTCCTTGACATTGTTCATGGTGAACATTTGCATAGCAGATCCTGCAACCTGTACTTTCTTTATCCAGGCTGTGTGCATGCTCACACCTGACCACAGTCCTGCTGTATTTGCTGCCAGAGAGATTGCTTGGGAAACATCAGAGTTCCAGCAGCAAACCCAGCTATTGTTCTGTTGCAAGAAACCTAACCAATTCACATAGTTTTACTTAAGCTAATGTAAAAATCATTCAAGTGTTCTTCCCTTCCCCACCCTGCTGCTGATTAAAGGTTATTATAAGATTCACAGATTTCCCATTCCTCCCCATCTAGTAGAGCCATTTGTCCAATGCACTGGTGTGTGTGGTAGTCATTTGTGCCATCCATAGGCACAGACGTAGAGAAAATTGTTGGAGCATGTAATTAAGGCCCTCTAAGGACAATGTCAATGCTAAGCACATGCCCAAATGCACTGCTGAGCTGGCAGCACTGGTAAATCAAGATTTTCAGCTGTCAGGCTTTGAATGAGGAACTCGATACCTGCACCAATGGGTGAAATCTTCTGCCTCAGAGTTTGGCGACTGCTGCAGCTTTAATCTGTTGGCAACTCCTGGGGCTGGTGCATCCCTGTCTCCAGGCGTGGGCAGCACACAGAAAGCAGGCACCAGGGCAGAGCAGTGCTGATGAGCATGAAAGAGTTGCATGAGCAGTCAGGGACAAAACGCAGAAAGGTTGAAGGCGTTGGGTGAGATGTGCAGATCAGGAGATGCCACAGCCAACAGGAGATATTATAAATGCTCTTGAGTATCAAGACAGTGAGGAAAGAAAGTGCCACTGGCCCGCTCACCTGGGAGCAGGGCTGTGATCCCCAAGCTCAGGAGCAAGAAGTGGTGTCAGCAGGGAACAACTGGCCCAGCTCTGGTAGCTCTCACACCCAGGTTAGGTTGTCCTGCTAACTCCTAGGCAAGCTGGCATAGCACAAAGCTGCAGTGGAGTCTGGGGGCAGTGCTGGACTCCTTGGGGGGATGATTACCCCGGCTGCACTGCCAATCACTCCTGGGATCTCCCTCAGAGCCCGGCTTGCCCTGTGGGCCTAAGCAAGTCTGCGTGCAGGTGGTGTGTCTTCGGGAGAGCATGCTCCTGCAGACACACTTCCCAGGCAGAAGCAGAACAGGAAAGGGGACGTCCTCCAGAAAGCAAGAAACTCCTGACGTTAACCTGTGACTGGAGAAAGATTTTCTTCATGCAAAGCCACTTTCCATCCAAAACCAACCCCACTGTCCTTCATTTTGATTTCTACCAGGAATTATCAACACCCTATCAGGACAAAATCCACCTCCTATATTCTGCTTCCAGCTCTCTCCAACATCATTGGAGTTCTGTATGTCCCACTGAGTTCTTCTAACATTTTGTAAGGTAGCAGCTTAAATCCTTGTAATCTGTGCCCCTGACTATGGTTATCTGAATAAAGCACGAAAAACAGGATTTAGGGACAGTGGAACCAAAGTATCAAAAAGCAGCTTCTAAACATGACTGCAGCTGCAGAAATGAGTCTTTGAATGTCCAGGGATGGGGCTGGTCTCATGTAAACCAGGTCACTTAGATGCCAAATCTCCTGGTATGACCACACCTGCCAAAGCCTGAAAGAGGCAGGGAGAAAGGGAACATGCAGCAAGATGCAAATTCTCCATTTGCAACACTGGTGGTATGTATTTGTCTTGCAAATGTCTCAAATAGGACAAAATCTAAAGGAATGCTCTCCTGTAACTGCTCTGCTCAGGAAACAGTAAAAAAGTGGCACAATTTCTCTGTATAAATCTGGGCAAAGAAGGCTTTTGCCCCAGAAATATGGAGAAATTCCTCCTCTCTAGATGCTGAAAATTGGTTAGCTAAAAGAGTATATCCCCAAAGGGGTTTGATGCCAGAGTCAATAGATGAGATCTAGTGCCCCTTTTTATGTTGGGGGCAGCCGAGATGGCCAGCTGGCTGGTGACTTACTTCCCTTCTCCCTAGGCATCTGGACAAGTGGAGCTTTTAAACACCTCAGAGTTAGTATGTGAACCAGGAAAACACCTTGTCATAACCTATCCCAATTGGAGGGGGTGGGGAGAGGGGGAAAGTTTAAGTCTGGATGAAGATCCAAATATTACACGCTGAATGTAATGTAACAGAAATCAGTTAAGAGCTAGCTACAGCTAATAGTGCTCTAATCATTTACAATGAGTAAGTCATATCCTAAGCAACAACAAACACACCAGCTTCCCAATATATCAGCCTTAAATGCCATTTATGCAAGCCCTTCCAGTGTGTTACATTTTCATCACTTACTGTCATGTTGGAACCAGTTTGTTCCTGAGACCATCTTGGAAATGATCATCAAAGGAAACCACAATTATAAAGTGCAAGCCATGAGTATCCAGACAGACACGGCGATTCTCAGCAGCATTTGGCATTACACTCAAGGTCATTTTTTCACTAGCTTGTAAGGGATCTGTAGTGACCTGCAAGTGCAAGGCACAAACCTGGAGGTCTTAAATGAGCTAACAGCGCACACAGTCTCCAGCCTTTTAGGGTAAGTGTGAAGATGCCTCTTAGATCAGATCCTCGAGATAGCCTAAGGATACTGGTGCATTCAGGTTTGAAATTCATGCCAAAACAACCCCAGATAAAATTGCTGTGAAAAATCCAATCTCACAGTGTCTAGCTTGGAAATGAACGTGTCAAAAGCATATGTGTTGTTTTGCTGGGAACATAACTTTTAGAAAATGTGGGCTCATTTAAAGAGTGCGTGTAGAACTCTTGTAACAAAAATACTCTTAATTATCAAACAGTAGAGAACTAGCAAATGCTTCGTGTAAGATGAACCTGAGAGCATCTCTCTCTCTTTTTTTGTTGTTGTTGGGAGTAACGTGATACAGTGATCTTAAGGGACACATTTCCCCTAAGTATCCTGGATTGCACCTTCATAGTCTAGTGCATGGTGATTGCATGAGCAGTGTTGTATGCGCAGCTCTACCCATCTGGGCGTAAAATCTGCACTTACTATATTTGGAGGCAGAGTAGAAAGCCAGCTGACATCTGCCCTTCCCCTGCAAGATACCCCTTTATAGCCAGCAGTCACCAAGTACTAGACCGTACCTTTAGCCAGTCACTCATCCTGACCCAAGTGTTTGTAAGGGTTCCCATTAGTCTGTGCTCCTGTGATTCACACCTCCAGCATTTGAGCACCCATTAAACCGAACCGAGGAGACACTCAGACACTACAGATCAGCTCAGGATACTTTATATTTAGAAATCAGCCTCAAACTACAACGGGTCTTGAGACTCCTAGTTATCATTTGACTCGAGCATATGCTGTATTCCCTGAAAATCACTTCAATTACAAATTGCATACAATTACAAATTGCATACAAGTGGCAAAAGCCACAGGGGAGCATGGGGCTTCCACTGAGCGAGGAAAAATGCCAGGAAACAGAGGACATGGCCCTAGCCTCAAGTGAAATTTAATCCAAGGGTTGCTCTGCTCAGTGGAAATCTGGTTTTAGAAATAATTAGATCAGCCCCCTTACATTTTATAATTAGTTGCTTGCTTTCATTTTGCAAAATATTTTTCTCAAGCACTGGCTTAAAGGTTACCATACTCTGGTCTAACATGAGCTGGCTAAACATGAGCTGCCTACAAGATAAATCTAAAGAGGCTTGCAGGCCATAGTACAATCCTCCATTGCATCTGTTCACTTCACATGAACAACTGCTGCAATCCGGCATTTCTATCCCAACATATTAATGTGTTTCATACATCAGCGGTAAGCGATTAGGCAGAGCAGCCCCAGCAGTGCAAGCAGCTCACCAGCTGAACCGTGCGTGTGGGACGATCAGCTGCCAGCCTGAATCCACATGGATTTTGTTACCTGTTGCCCCTGTGCAACACAGTAATCAATATTAAGGGATTACACTCTAAGAACATGAGCGGGGTTCAGTTTTCTCTAAGTGACCCAAGCACATGCTCAACGTGTTTGGATGAGGAGATCAAGTGAAAGATCCATTAGACAATAAAGCAGCACAAGCCCACGTTCCTGTGGGCTGAAATCAAGGGCATATTTTCAAGCTCTGAGTAGGCTAAAGAAACCCGACGCCATCTGAAACGGCCCTCAGTCAGCGTGCAGAGACTGGAGAGAAAATTCTCATTATCTTCTTATCCTGCTTTGTACCTTGCTGGGTTTTTGCAGTGTCTCAGTAATAAAAAAGCTAAGCAGCATCCCAGAAGGATGCATCGAAGTGTCACACAATGTTTTCTTTATCAAGTGGTTCATGTATCTGCCTCCAATAACTCTTACACAGAAGCTAAGGATACTCCTGGGATGGGGCACAGAGAAATACATCTGCATCTGGAAAAGTTGCTATGCTCCTTACTTGTTGTAACCTGAAGCCATTGACTTCTTTTTTCTTTTCTTTCTTTCTTTCTTTCTTTTTTTTTTTTTAAATAAAATAAAATGAAATAAAATTCTGGTACATATTTGAGACCTGAGCCAAAATAATATCAGAAGGAATCCTGCTGTGGCTTTGTTTGTTCTTTGAACAGGTCCACTGCCAGCAATAAACACCCATGCTGATAGCAGAGGATAAGGCAATTTCAATTCAAGCCGTAAAACAGCAAAGCCAGATGAATGCTGAACAAAACAAAAAAAAAAATCTAACGGGAATGCATGTGGTGATCTACTAGTGCAGTGTAACGCCAGGTGCTGTGATAACTCCTCCTGCTCCAGGAGATGAGTGCTTTACAAATACTCCTGAGCTAAACACAGCAGCATCCCATGGAAGCAGGGAGGTCTCCCTTGTGCTACGCTGCAGGCTGGGGACTGTGATCCCAGCAGGACCACAGGATGCTCGTTCAGGAAGCTATTGACAGCAGTGGGACTGAACCCTCCACTCCCAGCCTCTTTCTCTAACCGGGAATAGCATCCTTCCTCCAAGGCGTAAGAAGAAAATAGACAAAGATATGCTGGTATGCTGAGCTGAGGACAAATGCTGGGCTGAATTTCCACATTAGATGGTTGTGATAAAGATTTAATTTTTATATTGAATGTACAGGAAGATCACAACACGTTTTATTTTAATAAACATTTAAGGCGTACTCATATAGTGTCAAACCCAAGTATATGATTTAGTCCCCAACCCACGAGACTAGTAGTAAAACAGCATAACATGGTGAGCTGGGTTGTTGTTTTCTTTTAAATTTGCCCCCTACTTTCTGAGCCTTGAGTTCTGTTTTACAGATTTGTATTAATTTCTTGGTATGATGAAGAGGGCTACAAACTGCCTTGATTTTTGGAAGCTGAGATTCTCCCCTCATTACATGCGTGGCCCTAGGAAATACAGCAAATATCACATAACTTGGCATTCTTACTGTGTTTTATGTTCAAAGCACTTTGCAAACCTCAGCTAACAAATGCTGCAGCCACTGGTGTATTTGGAGGCAGTCAAAAATTATTGCTCTGGGCAGGTCTTGGGACCCAGACAGGACTCATTGGAGGATCAGGCCCTAAGCAAGCTGTCTCAGGGTCATAGGAGGACTCATAACTGGGATTACAGCCTTGAATTCCTCCTGTCCTGAAAGCACACTTCCCTTATAAAAGATATTAGCACTCAGCCAGAGCATGATCCACTCTGGGGCATCTGTTTACATGGTCTAGGTAATTTTAACCTATTTACATTACTGACCTATCCTTCCAGCCAGCCCTGTGATAACAAAACATCATACAACAGCAATAAAGATGCGTACCAACAGTTTTTAAGTTGAAATACTACACACCTCTAAGACCGGGGGAGCAGCAAAGCACAAAATGGCAGCTCGTGTTTCCACACCTGCCATTCTTCCCCATCCACCCACCCAAAATTTTAACAGGAGTGTTTATTTGAAGAAAGACAAATTAAAAGCTAATGGATAAGAGATGCACACTGGGGATTCAGAGGGCCCCGGTCTAGGGACGGGAAAGGTCTCATTACACCTGGAGAGCCCTTTCTCCTTTCACTGCTAAATCCCACTTTTGGGCGTCCCTTCTGGAAGGCTTGCTGAGGTTGGCTGTGTTTGCCTTGCTTTGAAATGCAAGTCTCTCCCGCTCTGTTTGTTTTTGAAATGGTTTGAAAGGGAGGAGCAGACGTCCTTGGCTACTAAGGCTGAGCTTTCCCAAAACACAAGCTGCTGCTCTTTGTTTGCTTCTCGTTAATTAGCTGTGTGTCTAATTAGTGACAGGTTCCCTTTGGCTTTCCTGAAACCAAAGCCGCTCCATGTCAGTAGAGGTCCATCAGGGGACTTGTCAGTGCCCGAATGGTTTCCAGCTGCTCCGCAGTCCCCTGCACAAGCACATGTGTGCTCACCAACGCGTCCCCACTTCAGCCCACCGACTGGTGAGAGCCCTGCCAGAGCAGAAAGCAGTCACCACATCTGCCCCAGTTCAGCCAGACCCAATGTGTGGTATTCCAATTCATATCAAATCCTAATTTACTGTAGATACAGATCCACAGCAGGATAGAAACCTGGGTCTTGACCTGTAACCCCGTGCTCTAATCCGCTTTCTCTTCCCACTTTGCTGTGCCGCCCTGGTCCAGGCTCAGCCCTCGGTCACAGCAGTCCACCCACACCGATTCCACCCAAAGGTGTGAGCAGCCTTTCAGCTGCACAGAGCATCGCTCAGCTTCCAGGGCACTCACCATGGGATATGCTAATGTAATTTGTTTATTTAAGCTGAGGTGAGGCTAGCCTGTTAGCGGCTTTAAATCCACCTTTTGGGGGACTCACTGAAAAATCCCTTCAGCCGTACATGCTGGTGTGAGAAAGAGGAAAGACACAGACTTGCACCATCCCAGGGGACAGCCAAGACTGTTCTTCCCCCACGCACATGCTTCCTGCTCTTCCCTGCTCACTTCCCCCCTACGGGTTTCCATCAGCAGGTCCCTAAAGAGAGAGGAGTTTATTTAATTCCCCACTGATGTCAGATCCTGTTGGTGCCAGAATGATTGATGGGCAAGCCCCATGACTGACGGGGAGATGCGCTTTCAATTAGCTGTGTGGGCTGTTTCCCCCTCTCTGCCCTCGCTCTCCACAGTCCCTCTGGGGCAGTGCCCTCGTTTTGGGCTTCTCTTTGGGCCGGTGCTCTGCATTCCCTACCCTCCGCTAGATCAGCAGCACCATTTTAAACAAACACGGCTTGTTTTAAGCTGGGTAAAACTGAACGTAGAGCTCTTTGCTTTGGGCATAAAGCAACCCCAAACCCCATCAATCCCAGACCAGCAGAGAAGACTTTTCTCCCAAGAAATACGCTCTTGGAAGCCACAGGGTTCATAGGATTTGATTCAAAATTTCCCCAAAGCCTTGGATCTGTTGTACCTGGCAGATCACAGCTCCAGGGAATCAGGCAGAACCAGGAGAAAAACTGTACGTAGTCTTAACTCCTCTCTTGCAATATCCACTCTAAGACTGGAGTGCCCACACAAACTGGAATTGCTCCTGTGGAAAGCTACCAAGTGCAATGAAGTTGAGAATTCATCCTTTATGATTCCTTGTTTCTGCAGAACATGCAGTATCTTAGCTCTTGTCATTCCTGTGTAACAAGTCCATCCCCTAGCACAGCCACTTGTGAAAACAGGACAGCATGAGGACATCAGATGAGCGTTTTCACAACCTCCCTTTGGCATTCATTTGAGACAGCCAAATTAAAACACCTAAACCAAAAAATTCCCGCAACTGTAATAAAGCCAAGACAACCTTCAGCATTTACAATGATGATGGTAAAAGCAAAGCATCCTTTGAGTTTTTAACACGGTCTTGAGTTAAACTGTGATTAAAAAAATGTCACCCAAAGGATCCTGGTGTGCGGAGCATTAAACCATGTACTAATAAATCCAGTAAGTCTGTTTTACAGCAAGAGGACCATCTGCTTTGACAGCATCACGTCCTGGGAAGTATTTACCTTGCAAAAGGCACCTTATATAGTAGAGTCTCACTTGGGAGGCAAACACAGTTTCCACAAAGGTAGTATGCTGCTATTTCTTTCCAGGTTGCACTAGAAGAAATACCATTTCCTGGAAATCTTTTCCTACACCAAGATTTTCCATGAAGAAGAAATCGTAAAATCTAAACATTAACTCCAACCCAGGAGGCTGAAACCACTTTCCTGTGTCAGAGGTTTAGCAATAGCCAGATGTGGATGAACAGCAGGTGCCAAAAGAAAATATCAGCTCTGAGCTCACATGCTCTTCACCAGCCAAATCCAAAGCATGAAGCTTTGCATTATTTAACTTTCCACAGTATAGGCAATCTGTTCAGTGACAACTGTGTGGAGATCAAAGAAATCAGGGCACTAACGAGGGAAGAACCTACGTTGTTCTGGGACAATTGATCCCAGAAATAAAAATGGTAAGTTAAGAGTTGAAGAGAGGTATAGACAGACTTCGCTGGTGCCGTACTGAAGATATGAACGTCAGGCCTGCTCTCCTGATCAAACAAAGCTGTTCTGGGGAACTTACATGAAATTAAATCACGGCAGAGAAACTTACCTTAACCTAAACCACCTGTGATTGGTTCTTGTGTCCCGTACCCCATCCACAAACAGATTCATAGCTTGAGCTACAACCAGCAGATCTATACAGACCACACTACAGAGCTCCCAGCCCACTGGCTCTACAAGTTTCCAGAAGCACTGTTGGCTTCTGCAGTTTACAGAAGCCTCTTTCATTCAGTTTCAGAAAAGCACATCTAGTGATATCCAGCATTTATATAAAATCAATTAATTTGAGATAAACAGTTCTGTACTAGCTGGTAGGAAGATTCTCTACCTATGCAAATTAAATTTCATGGCAGTGTCAATAGCAATTAAATACAGATACAAATTTGTCTGCCTTTTCCAACACTGGGCCAAATCTTCCTGGTTTTATTCAGGCAACGTATCTCAAAGTCACTTACACTGTGTTTGCACTGCTTCAGGAAGAATTCTCCAAAGGAGTGGAAAGAAATAGCTTGTAATAGAGATTCTTTTCCACATCTCCATGTGTGAAAAGAAACCTCCAAGGAATGGTTCTATTGTAGCTTTCAAGCCTCTGTTGCTTTTCTAGTTGAATTTGAAGCAGAGTCTGAAACAGCCCAGTGAAGGTTTCGTAGGAAGCTCTAACACAGGCAGCACTAACTCTTAAGCTGCCTGGCTCTTGATCACAAGGGCTGAAATACAGAAGAGCCACACCCTGAGATATATTCCCTGCCAAACGTCTCCAGACCACCTGAATGATGAAGCAGAGGAAGGGCAGAAGCAGCAGTCGCTCCCCATGCACCTATTATTTCTGGTCCCGCCACCGACCCTGTCAACAACAACCTTTGCCTCGGTCACTGGCAGCAGAGATGAGCGGGGACAGCCGCGTATGTGTGAGGCAGGCAGCAGGATGCGGTGACATTTCTGTGGAGCAGCCCCTGGGGCCATTCCCCAGCCCTGCTGGCTGCGGGGAGCAGCCGGAGGGGAAGGTCTGGCTGGGAGAAGTTGGCACCCAAAAGGGCAGAAATCCACCCCCCAGCAGGAAACCCGTTTTCCTCCCCTGCTCGCTGGTGGAAACAGCCGAGCAAGTGCATCCCGAGGACTCTCCAGGTTGTGGGTGCCCCCTGCCGACCACCGGGAGGAGGATGAGCCTGGTGGGAGCAGCAAAGGGGAGGAAGGCCCCTGCTGTGTGCCAGCCCGTGGCAGAGGCCTCAGATCCAGCAACCACCTCCAGCCCAGCCCTCGGCACATAAAACTTCCTCCCGCTCCTCAGCTTGGCCATGTTCCCTGCAGCGAAGGGACAACACGTGCCACAAAATCACACAAGGGACGACTTGCAAGTGCCGTCCTGAACTTCACCGTCCCTGCTGCTCACAACCCTTCCCCGGTCAGCAAGGGCAGGGCTGAGCCGAAGCCATGTCCCAAACCACTCGCTTTGGGTTTGTTTTCAGGGAACAGCCCCCTCAGCACCTACTGAAGTGCCTCGGCCCCTCCAGTGCTGCACTACAACAGGACAGGGGAGGAGCAGCGCAGCCCACGAGCACTCTGTTCCAAGTGAAAGAGGGGATTGAATTATCTGATTAGGTCTAAACAAGTGCCCTGGAAGTTCAAGCGATGTCCAGAAACAGATGAAAACAAGCCGTACTATGGCCACTCTGATGGCAAAAAGTGAAGGGGCTGATGGCTTAACGAAAAAGGCCCATTGCACGAGAGAAATGGAGGGTAAATTGCTCTTTTATTTCCTGTCCGTGTCAGCTGGTGATAAATTAGGCACATGGATCCCTGCCGCAGAGCTCCAGTGAGCCGTCCGGCCGAGAATTTGGGAGGTTCAGCTCCGCAGGGACATGCTGGGCTGCCTTGCCCAGCAGCAGCCTCCTGCAGCCTCCCGTGGGCTCTGTTTTTCATTGCCAGCTGGGAGAAGCAGCCGGGAGGTGCCTGGGGACTGCTGCTGTGCCTGGCAGGGCAGCTTCCCCCCCAGGCTGATGAAGGGGACAAGGAGAGAGGAACAGGGACTCTTTGCAAAAGGTGTCTCAGCCTTTGAACTCGACCTCTCCTCTGGGGTAAAGAGGGAAAGAGGCAGTGCAGTGATACGCCAAGATCAATATGCTGTGCTCGCGCTGGCCTGGCTGATCTCAGCATTTCTTTCCACCATTCAGATAAATTCTAAGTTACGAAATCCATTCTCATTTCCAGCAAGGCCACTTTCTAAAGGGACTCCTCCGAAAAGCATCCTAAAGGAGTTTAGAATAAACAAAACCAAAACAACGAACAACTTGAGCACAGGGCTGCAGAGCAAGTACAAGTACAGCCCCGAGAACACGGGGCATCTGTGAGCTGTGTCTTCCAGCATAGGGCTTCCTGGAGCAAAGGGGATTTGGTATGTGCAAGACAAAGAAAGTAATCCTCAAACTATTCCTCTGAGGCCCAGAAATGAGACTGCACATCCTACAGATGAAAAAGCTTACTGAGATTGTATTCAGATTTTAAGACGAGTTCATGCATTCAAAGCTTTTCTGCTTTTCCTGGCTGTATCAGCTCATCTGAAAAGGATATTGCCTCTCTCGAGAAACCCGGCCAAGCTTTCAGACAGCAGCATGTGGCAGGAGAGAGATGGGCTGGCTGATCCCTTCCAGTAGCACTGGGATGTAAGGACATGGGGGCATTCGTCATTCAACAAGCTCGCCTTCTTTTGATTCCCATGCATTCAGCACACGGCTGTCCCACCACATTCACTTGGAATTTACCGAACCGGGCATCCAAGGAGTGACGGTGCTAGGAATGAGCCATGGTGCCTGCTCCATGCAAGTCTGGGAGGGGAGGAAGCCGCCTGGTTCATCTGGCAGTACCTTTATCTACTCACTTTGCCCTCCCAGCAATAAGCCAGGCAAAAAAGGGCCCTTCTAGAACAAGAAAGAGTCTCCTTGGGAAGGAAACAGTGGCTGCACGGTGCTATTTGTCATACAGGCATGCTATAGACAGCTGGAAGGAAACAGAGGGGCATTTGTGGCAGAGCCATCCTAGCAGGAGAAGGCTTTGTAACTTTCTCCCTGGTCTTTGAGGGCTTTTTGCAGGATGGAAATACTCCTCCTTTAGCAAAGCTTCAGTAGGGACAATGCACAGATTTCAGGCCCCAGCAGCTCAAACTAACAAGCAGAGATGACGGCTTCCTTCAGCTCCAGTCTGTTCTTGTCCCCAACTGCTCAGGAGTAGTCAGAGCTGGCTCAGAGCACCTGCACAAGGGGTTTTGCAAAACCCCACAGCCACAATACTGTTACCCACATAGAAAGGAGTGAACCAGCCCCTCCAGAGAGATCTGCCAGATTACAGCAGGCTTAGCCCTCAGCCACCCACAGCAGTTATTTCCTCTTTGTTCATTAGGGTGGCACTGGGCTGAAGAGGCCCTTTCCCAGCACTGTCATGGAGCCAGCTGACTTGTCTGAGAGCCCTGCTTCCTTGCCTGTCTCACCACACTCTGCATGTAAGCGTAACTGTATTCATCTGCACCTGAAGTGTGGCATGCAGCAAAAGCGGAGAGCAGGCCTTGGCATCTGCTCTGCAGGCCCGGGCGGTGTGCACCGAGAGACAACTGCTTTCAGGCTGCAGGGACAGTCAGGGCTGCATTACAGAGGGCGATGCCAGTCGCACGTCCACAGGTGACCAGGTTTCACCCACAGGAGACAGGCAGCAGGATGCTTCAGTAAAGGGCACGCCAAGGAGAAGCACCTTCTCTTGGTTAACCTCTGCCCCCAGTCCTTGCCACCCACAGGGAGCTAAGGATGCTCCCTGAGCCCAGGTCACCAGCTTTGGTGGCAAGAGCACTGCTGGCTGTCACAGAGCACGGGCTGGAGCTCACAATAAACACTGCTTTATAAAAGCACTTCCCCGTGAGCTCTCCCTTGGGTGGCACTGGCAGCACCTCCCCTTCACAGGTGCCGTCTCCTGGCCTAGACCTCAATTAACTCGCAGCCTCAGGCTATAAATCAAGTCAATAAAAGGGGCTGTAAAATAAACACGAACAGCTCTTCCCCTTTCCATTCAAACGTACTGAAGTGGCAAAGGCTTTTTCCAAGCAGAGCTCAGACACCCTGTGCTTCACTGGCCTCACAAGAGGGAACCCAATGTGCTCAGGTATTAATACAGGTGACCAGGTCACCGGGATGCGGGTAGCACTAAGAGGTGCCCCATGGCTTGGAGGTCAGCTTCAGGTCACTCCTCCGGAGTTTCCATGGGATGGACAGGTCTCATTGATGCCGCTCATAAGAGCTGGAAATGAGGATTTTAGAGATGGAGGTTAAATAAGCAACTTGGTTGGTTTTTATTATAAGATCTGGCCTAGCAGAAGACAGAGACACAAATTGCATCCAACAGATTTACCTGACACCTCAAATTAGGAGGAAAAGTAAATTTTTAGTCTCTGAGCCAAAATCTGCTCCGAGAGCTGCCCACAGGGTCAGCAAAGCTGGCTGCATGACACCATCAACACAGAGGACTAAATTCTGCTGTTAAAGCAGCAGCCATGAGAGCTGTGACCTTTCCTGGAAAAGTGCAGAGGAAGAGAACAAAGGGTCTGTAAAGCATTATTATTTGTGGTGCTCCAGTGTCTAAAGCTTCCAGTCCAAATAAAGGGCCACAGCATGCCAGGTGCTTTACGCCAACGTGAGAGAAACACCCTGAAGAGATGAAATCCCTCACATAGGCAAGAGGGGAAGAAGGGGAAAGCAGCATGAGCACAACTTCAGCCCAGTTCTCTGGATCCACGTCCCAGTATTCTCTCCCCAGGCAATGGAGCAGGATACCCTCTCCAAAGGCTGATGGGAACAGCCAAAAAACAAAGCAACGTGTCCCAGTTTAGGGAAAGTTTCAGTTAACTCTTCTGCCTTCATTTCCTGCAGTTTAACCAACTCTGCTCATTGCCCTGCAGTCTCACTCACCTGGCCCACAGACAAGAAGCTAGATTCACTAACCAAAACCCGTGATGGGAAATAATTTTAAAACAGTTCAGAAGAACGGAGCTGCTCATTGCACCGGGGAGTTGCACCGGGGAGCGCACTGAGCACACGTGCACATATCTGCAGTGGAACAAGAGGAGTAAAACTCCTTTTGTCCGTCCTTCTGTGGCCACTCCTTCTGTGTTGATCATGGGTTTGCAAACAAGTGCTCATTCAAAGAGGCAGGTGAGACATCTTTAGAGTCATAAGATAGAGCAGAAGATAGAGAAAAAAAAGAGTTCAAGAGAGGAGGAAAAAAGCTGAAGGGGACTGAAATCCTCCTTCAAGCCTTTGTCCCTCCTCTGTAAATGGGGAGCTATGACAATGCTCCTGTAGTTTGTCCAGTTAATTATAGAACAATACAAGGAGGAGGGCCGTGATGGATTGGTGATTTACAAGATAGGGGTGTGAGAGCCAGAGAATGGTAATTACACAAGCGCTTCCACACTGCCTATACAACCCACTGTTTGACTAAGGAAAAGAATCCCTTGTATCTGCCTTCCCGTCGCCGATAAGAGCCGAATGCCACACAGGCCCAGGCAAACAGCACAGCTTGGCTTCACTCAACCTCAAGAGGATGCCCGTTGTCCTTCCCCCCACCCCCGATCCAGGAGAGGCACCCAGGGATTAGGCACAACAGCGGCGACTGCTCACCTTCGCTGCAGGGAGTGGATACCCAGGGCAGAGATAAGAATCACTCAAGCAAGGCCACAGGCGAGCGGACAATGGCGAGGCTTGGGCCACAAAGCCATCCATCACATGGCAAACAAAGCTGTTGTCAGCAGGGACGGCCGCATCCTCCAGGCATGTCAGCTGTTGAGTGAGCTGGATGACAGGCCCATCAAGGGCTGACAAGGCCTCCAGGGAGATGCCAAGAGAAGAAAAGCCATACAGGGACTGTCCTGATCCTGCACCCATGCCAGGAAAGGCCACGCTGCCTCACAGATTCCCTCCAGGTGAAGGAAGCATCTCATGGTACAACGATCAATTTTTCTTAATTGAAAGCTTCCTCCAGCAGCTGAAGATGCAGGACTTTTCCTTAGCACAAGGGATTATTACAACTGCATAAATTAAAGCTCTATATGTATTCTGACCAAAAATCCAGGCTCAAAACATTCAGGGAACACCAAAATGGGAATTTCCCCTTCTTTTCTCAATAGTGTGAGTTTTTTCCTAGCTAGACTGTTGTAACTTTGAGCAGACATACAAGAAAGCCCACCTGCCCTCCAGCCCAGTCTGCGACTGGCAGCTAAATGCAGCAACCTTTGCTCCAGTTACTTCATGACAAAACGAAGGAATGTAGTGGGGCACTGCCTGCTAGAGAAGAAGACATGCAGAGGAAGAGAGCTGTAAGGTGGAACACGTGACAGTCCTCGCTTTCCTTCATACTTTACACATATCCCACACCGTTACTTAAGGCTAGCCCCAGGAACAGCTTTGTTGATGAGGCCCTCCAGCTGGATGCTCTTATTCCAGACTAACACAGCCAGCTCACTTCAACTTCCCTACCCACTTGAGTCTAATCACCCAGTGTAGACAAGCCCTCGTGTGAGTAACTTCTAATATCTGTAGTTCCACCAAATCACCCACCTTGAAAGAAAAAGCAAGCTCCCAGCAGGTCTGGCCTCCGCATGAAAGCAATACGAGAGGATTCGGAGTTCAATACTGGCCAGAAAACAGGAATGGAACACGTGGTGCTGATCATTTCAGAAGCTCCGAAGATGTTTGATCCAGAGAATGGGCTGGAATTCGAAGGAGAAGAGGGGAAACACATGTCCTGTTTGAAGTGTAAGGGCTGATATTTTTATTAAGCCATCTTAGCCACTCTTACCACGTGCACTTGAAGTGTCAGCCCAGGGCAACGTGCGGAGTGGTTCACGATGCAAATATGAGAAGTTAAGACATCCCAGAGCTTGGGAACTGCTGAATCCAGCAATGCGGCCTGAGCTCATTATAAAGAAAGGTTAAAGTGGAGATGAGGGTCTGAACTCAGACTCACAAATACCAAAACTTACACTGGGGTACATCTTGAATTATAAGCTGCTCTCCCTCCTTTCTTTCTTCTTGTTGCAGCTCCTGGGACTTTCCTTCTCTGTGTCATGTTTGGTGACTTTTTGCTTATTTTTCTGCAGTCGGGAGAGATGCCACGAACCTGGAGCTGGGCCCTTCCACCCATTAATCAAAAGCTACAAGTGCTCTGCAGGGAGACAAAACCTCTGTGTGTTTTCTCTGATATTTCTGGAGCAGGGCATGGAGGGCGGGGGGGTGGGCCAAGGACCCCTAGCTAGATTAACATTTTATTCAGAGACCTATTAATCAAAGTCAGAAGTGGCGTGAAGCAGCACCAAGGGAGAAAAATGGCTGGACAACCAAGGCCCTTTCAAAAAAAAACTTCTCAGCTTGTCCTGATTTACTGCAATTCACAGTACTAGATGGGGAGGGGGGAGGATTTGCAGCCTCTATTCAGCAGGAATGGACCATACAGGTAAATTCTGTTTTTTTTCCTCACGTTAAGCAAACAGCTCTGTATCCTGCCCCCATGACAAGTCAAAAAGGTCCCTATCTTTCTTTCTGCGGAGCATTACATGCTTTCATGCAAGCTTACACTTTTTAATTATTATTTTTGGAAGACAGCACTATTAGACTCCTTTTTCTTACAAGGAAAGACAGGCTCAGTTAACAGGAACGGGTCTGGCCAGCGTTCTGCTTGATTAGGGCTTTTTGGAAGGGAGCATTTTGCCCCACAGAGGAGACAAATGGCCTCCTGCAGCATGATAGCAACAGGAGGCAGGCACGTATATGTCAGGAGACAGAACAACCCCGCGCTTGTTCCCTCCGGCACCAGTGCTCACCCGCCCTGAGACAAAGCACAGGGACGCAGGTTGGAGGAGCCTGAAAACACACAGAGGCGCTGGGCACAGTGGAAAAGGGGTATTCTGTTTGAAGAGAAGAGTCCACCATGGAAGAACCGAACACTCGTCTCCCCAGATGGGGTTGGGCCACCGGAGCCCAGCATATTTCAGCGGGGGTGCAGCTGCAATTCCCAGCCTCTGTCCCCATGTGTCATTTGGAGTAGTTTAGCTCAAGGACCTCAGAAACCTTGAGGCACAGAAGGGAATTGAGCCCCATGGCCCAAAAGGGCAATGACGGAATAACATTATTCTCCAGGGGTCTGAGCAGTAGGAGGACTACATAAATTAAACAGAGCTCAGAGGAAAACCCTGGGCCTTCCTGCCCCCCTCAGAAAGCAGTGGGAGCCTGTTAGCTAGAAGAGAGGGAACAAGGGCTGAGCTGGAGAGCACAGCTGTGCCCAGTCACACCAAGCACTCCAAGGAAGCTCTGGCAGCTGGCTTGTGCAAGGACAGCTCTGTTGCGGGGAAGGAAAGACTCAGCTCCTTCTCAGAGGAGATGGGGAAACCTCTGTGTGTGCATCCACAGACAAGGCCTCCACGCCCACCCAGGAAAAGCCAAGGCATCTCCAGCAGCGTTTGGTGGGTTTTCTCCCGTGGCAAGTTCCTGGCAGCTGCTGACAGCAGGGAGATTTGAGGAACTCGATCCCTTCCCTCTTCCCCAGGCTTCTGCGCCCTCGGATCCCAGAACACAAATACATGGATTTTTCCTGCACAGATACACAAGACACCAGGCAAAGAGAGGCTTGTGGAATGCACAGCCCAGTGGATCTTGTTTCCCAGAAAGGCTGGCCTGGCCTTAGCAGAAGGTTAATTAATTCTGGCAGCTCAGGGCTGGAAAATGTCCACTTCATGCATTGAAGTGCCTATCCACGGGTGGAGAGGGGGCCAGGCAAACCATAAGGGCAAAGGTCCATCTGCAAACATGTAGGAAAAGCTTGGCCGGGTTTGTGCCTGTGTCCTGCGGGAGGAACACAAGAATGACTTGGCCAGTTGCTATAGCCAGCGTGGGGTGCAGGGGGAGAACACCAGAACCACAAAAGAGCTAGAAAAACACAGCCATGCCAGGCGTAGGTGGAGAAGCATTATCTTATGGGGCAGGCATGTGCTCTGCCCTCCCTTCGCTGAGCTCTGCAAGTGCCTTTGTGTCTCAGCCTCCAGCAAGAGCTGCTGAGGAAGAACGAGCCACAGACAGGTTTGAAGACCCAGCCCTCAGCAGGTGGTGTAGTTCTGAAGCCGTGGAGCTGTGCACGTCATTGCAGCATAGCAGAGAAATAAAGCTACTTCATGGCCAAACAGACCTGCTGAGAGCAGGATCCAGCTGCCGTTGCCCATGGAAAGAGGACACTGTGCCATCTCTGCCCCCACTGCTAGTTCTGCGCCTTGCCAGACTGCAGGCTGCATTTCATGCTCAGCAGGACCAAAGTTAGAGATCTCACCCCAACACAGCAGCTTCCAACTGCAGCACACACTGAGAAATGCCCTCGTCCCCTTGTCATTCCGGTAACATCCAGGATATGAATGCTTTGAGAAAACTCATGATGGCTTTTTATGAAACTTCTGTGAGGTGGCAGCTGGTGCCCTCCCATGCACAAGCCCTGAATACAGGCAGTGCCCCCAGTACGCTGGTGCCAGCATGGAGCACCAACTCTTCCAACCCCAGTTATGCCAAAACCTAAAGGGAACTTGAAGGCTAAATTAACCTCAGGCACTGAGGTCTGGAGATGGGAAAACCTACCTGAAGAGCAGGGGAACAGCCCCTCTTCTGCAGTGTGCAAGATATTCAGAAGCTGAGGCAGAGCTACATGGAAGGCAACCACCTTGGGCTGTGCATCCTTCCCTCCCAGTTCCCGGGAAGGGGATGCAAGCAGCAGCAGTGTTCCCTCCCAGCTTTGCTGCTGACACACACTGTGAGAGCAGGCACATCCCCGAACTCCCCCCCAAAACATTCATCACAGGGTGGGTAAGAGGATGAACAGTGCTGCAGCAATTTTGAAGTGTCTCACCATCCAAAAGGTAACTCAGATGAAATCCTCTATCCTGGGTGAGGATGCAATGAGCAGCAGCTGGGGAGCTTACAAATCTGCCCTGGGAAGCCTTTGTGCAGCAAAAGAAGGGTAAGACATTAACACAGAATTTCTGTGATTCCTTGGCTTGCTGCTCAAGATAAGTATCATAGCCTTAAATATTTGAGGGAAATATTAAACCTAAACAGAGTAAAGTAAGGCTCAAACTGAATTATTTGCAAAGAATAAGGAAAGAAGAGAGAAGAAATAGAGGCCAGGAAACACTGGACAAGCCAAGGAAAACATTTTGAGAATGTCATGCCACTTAGTGCAGTCAGATACATTTTAAAAGCAAAGAAAGAGGTTTTCAGAAGTTCCTGTATGGCCAGGCTGCAGACAGGAGGGATATCCTTGCCCCTGCTCTGAACCACAGATACACCCTCTCCCTCTGCCCAGCATTTTTCACTCACCAATCTCAAAGCGCTTACAGATGTTCAAACTTAGCATACTTCTGAGATTAATTTTCTTGATAACTCTACTCAATACAATGGATTTCAGCTTTTTCCTTTTGCTCACAAAGTCCCTGCAAAAGCTGCTTTGCTGTGAAGCTGAGGCATGCCTCGTGGCAGCCCACAAGTCAGTTCCACTGCTTTTCTCTCCACTGCAAGCTCCCATGCAGCAGTTCCCATAGAGTTTATGCTTCATTTTATGTACAACTTGACATAAACTGACAATATCTGGGAGCGTGCAGCAGCCCCAACAAAGTACCTCCCTTTCCTGCTGTGCTGGACTCAGCCAGGGCTGAATTAGCCAGGAAGGTGAACCAGCATGGAGAGGCAAGGAAATCCTGGCATTCCTCTCCAAGCGTGTAACCAGATCCTGCCCCCTCTGTTATTCTTGCCACTCATTGCCATCTGTAGGAACTGCTGAGGATACAGCAAGGCCAACTCAGTAGGCAACTCTGTAATCAGCCCAGACCAAGCTCCTCACTGTCAGGGAAACACATTTATTCTTCTCCCTCTGGTTCATAGTTTACCCAAAAGTCTGTACGCACAGATTTCATCCTGAGGACTGCATGCTATCAGGCTGCAGGCTCTGAGCACTGCTAGCTCTGAAGCTGAATACTCCAGTGAGGTTTTTGCTCCCCACCTGAGCGAGGGCACATCTTCCAGGCAGCTCAGAGCAGCAAGTGGCCAGCAGTGACCTCTGTTGCGCAGGGCAAAGACCTGAGGATGGGCTAGTGTTGGCCACCCCGGGCAGCTGCTGAGGCTGCCTCCTGCAGCCCTGGTGGGCTCCCCACAGCACCAATCCAACCCTGCCAGGTGGGGTACTGCCTGTCCTGCTGGGTACAGGGAACTCTGCCAGCCCAGACGTGGCCCAGGGATTCAGGAGAAGTGGGGTACAGAAAAGTGCCCTGCACTCTACCAAGCGTCACCTTTCCTCATGGGCAGTCATGAAAAATCAGGGCTGAGTTTACATGAGGCTCCTGCTTCACGTGCCTTTTGTCCTGGGCACCGACGTGATTCCAAACCCGTCTGTGTCAGCAGTCCCCTCACGCCCTGCTGGTGCCAGCACAGAGGGCAGAGCACAGCAGCTAACGGCACCACGCTCAGCATCACACAGCCCAACGAGCCCTCGCCCCAGCCCCCGGGGGGCTGCACCCTGTGCCCAGCGAGGTGCCCAGCCCCTGCCCGCTCTGCTCCCCTCAGGTGCCTCCTGCCCTGCCCTCTTCCCCCAGCAAAAGCTGCTGTGTGACGGGCACTCGGCTGCTCCCCAGCAGGGGAGATGTTCCCTCGCCGACTGCTGTTTCCTTTGAAATAGGAGGAACACGGTGGGTCCTGCACTCCCAGTGTGTCAACACGTGCAGCTCAGCACCTCCAGGGGTGCCGGGACTCCTTCCAAGACCTGTGGATGGATTGCTGTGCTTAATAAATTCTCCACATCTGAGCAGCAAAAGCCCTCTGCTTTCCAGGGGAGCAACTCGAAATGCCATCAGCCCTGTGCTGCTTCCATCAGGTGGATCCACCTGCACAACAGAATAAAGCTGTGACACAGGCCGGATCCAGCCTCCTTCAGAAATGTTAACCCCACAGAGATTAACGCCCCAGGTGGGACCACAAGCCACAGCTCCTCAGCAGCAGCAGCCCACCAAGGCCCTGGGGCCACTGGCAGTCCCGCCAGGAGAGATCAGTTACCCCATCCTCAACTTTCTGTTCCTCTGCTGTCTCGCCAGGCACAAGAGAATACCCCCAGCTGACAGACCCTCCTCACTGTACAAGGTAAAACGCTGCTGGACCCATACACTGAATTATTATTTCATCAGAACCCACCAACTTGTCCAGATGAAGGAACAGGTAGAAATAACTATTTTTAAAACGGGGGACCAAAAAGCCTGTGGAAAGGTTTAATGTCTGTTTTCTAGTTCACAAGTATTGAAGCTTCTCCTCCCCCTCCCTTCTAAGGTGGGAAACATCCCAGATAATTTCCCATCCCACAAGGATTTCACAATTTCCCATCCCTGGGAACACAGAGTGCCTGGCACGTGGGGCCCTGCAGACACCTACAGATAGAGGCAAGGCAAGGCAGGAATGTGGAAGCCCACAGACAAGCAGTGATTACAATTACATGCATTTTTTTCCACAAGAAAGCTACTTAACCGCTGGAACAAGGCTAGGGGGTACGCTGCCCGGTTTTCATCCCAATTTCCTCTCATTTTGACAGCCCTTGTAAGCTCTGGTGGTTTTAGAAACACCTGCCTTACTGTAGGTAACTAGAGGCACACTACCAACACGTGCATAACCGAGTGCCCTCACCCCCAGCTGCGCCTTCCCGTGTTGGGTCTCACCAAGAGCCATGGCAGCAGCCTGTGAGCAGGGCCTAGCACCTCTTCGGCACCCTCCAAAGGCTCGGGGAATCCTGGCTTTGTTGAAGTCAGTGGCAGCACAGAGCAGGGCTAGGGTTTCCCTGCCTAGTTCCCCTGCTTTTGAGTTACACACATTTTCAGCAGTTGCAGCTTCACATCGTTTTTTTTCCCTGCACCTTGCCCAAGGAGTGTCTTCACTTCTCCCCACACATTTCAAACTGTGCTGCATTTCATGCAGAGCCTGGTGCATGATCTATTTTCAAATTACAATGGGCAGATGCTAAAAACTCTGCCTGAAGTACTGTGGGAAATCACAGGGGGATTTGCAGACTGCAGTACAGGTACATGGCTGAGAGGGAACTTCCCTTCACTTCGGGGCAGAGAGCACAGAACGTACAGCATTGCTTCTTGCACTGCTGCAGGTCTCAGGCAAAGAGGAGAGGAAGCAAAGGGAGCATTAAAATGTCATCCTTGACAGATGGTGGCAGAGGGGATGGGAGGAGAGGAAGTGAACGAGCTCATCAGTGTCTTGCTTTCAAAGCCTTCTGCACTGGATAATCAAATTAATCACTGTGGTGGTTTTGGTGCAGTTTGGCCAGCGAAGTACCAAACGCAGCAAAGTAGCGAGCTGTACTTCAAGTACAACCTGAGAAATGCTGACAGCACTTGGAAGGGTGGGGAAGAGCAGGTACCAACAGAATAGGCAGCGGGGCTGGGGATGAGGCAAGAAGGATGACGACAGCGCTGGTTTGGGAACAGCCAGCACAGGGTGGAGGCTCTGGACTGGACCTGGAGGGAGGTGTTACCAGGCAGAAAACCACGCACAGCCGCACGGGGAAGCAGCCCTCCGCTTCACAGGTTTCAATGCGGACACTCTTGCTGCAGCACAGGGTGATTTTTGCAAACTCAGTCTGAAGCCCAACCCCAGTGACTGCCACTTTGTCTCACATCCCCTGGAACACAAAGACTCGGTGCTTTATCTCCCTTCTCTCTCCCGGCAGGAATCCGGGCAGCTGATCAAATATGAAGATTCACCTGAGAAAGGTACAAAATGGCCTGGGGAAAAGGCTTCATTTCACCAGCAGGTTCATTCACAGAGATCACGCCACAGCACATAAGGGGGCCATTGTTTCTGGAATAAAATCTCCATTTGAGCTCCCTACTTTGGCCACAATCAGTGGGAGGGAATTAAAGTCTCATCCTGGGAAAAAAACTATTTTGCTAACACTGTGTTGAAAGATCAGGTAATGGAGATGCACCCGCAGCACCTCTTGGTGAGTTTGAGAGCGATGGAGGTAAAAGCCCCTGGTGGAAAAAGCTCCCCGAATTCAGGAATTCAGGCAGAGCTTTTGACAAGGGAGGCAACCAAACTGAGGGCTATTATTCACAACAGGTGATATCAGTGTCTAATGGTACTTCAGCCCAGAGAATCAACACTATTTCCATCACAGCCTTCACAACATGACACCTGCATTTCCCCGCCACAGTTTGTCTGGTATTTAGGAATGCCAGCAAGAAAGGGACTACTGCAACCACTAGTCACGGGCTGAAAATGCAGTGTCTGCTGCTTGGACACTGCACCTGCCTTCATCCTCTCCCTAGCCCACATCTCACATTGGTTTTGTTAATAAAAGCGAACAGGAGATTAAAAGCTATCTGCTGCCCTCTTCTGAGCAAACCCCGACTGCATGTCGATACGGGTATCAGCTCGAGAAAGTCATTATTCGGTGAGCAGAGCCCTCTTTCCATGCAAGAGATGACACCGGATGGCATCACGCAGCTGTGACGGGGCAGCTTAGGAGCAATCAGCAGCTATGACAGATGGGGCCGGCAGATCATCCGCAGCCTAACCCGACAGTTATCCATAGAGGGCGTTCTTGGCATGTTGGTTTGTAGCTCTCGGCTTAACGCTGTGGTACGGGAATATAAAGAAATACCTCCCAGCGTATTCTGTTCCCATAGGCACAAACGTTTCAGAATTGAAGCAGACCATAAGGCACACAAGGAAAAAAAAAAAAAGAAAAAAAAAAAAACAACTCGTAGATTTAAAGAGGGTGATTTGGTGTTTTTTTTGTTGCTTGGCTTGGTTTGGATTGAAACCACTCAAATCTTTTGTCTTCCAGCAGAGCTCTATCATATCCTTCCATGGAATAAATACCTTTATTTAGATATGCAGTATGTATAAACACATTATCTTCAAAAAGAACCTTAACACTGCAACCTGATGCTCTCAAAGCATTTATTCAACACTGCTAATCATTCATAGAAACCTATTAAATTAGAGTTTGTGATCTCCATTCCTCTCCAAGCCTTAAAAAAATAAAAAATAAAATAATAATAATAAAAAGACTTGTGAGCTGAGGGAGCCTCAGTTTTCATATGCAAATGTACAAAAATGTAAAAGCCACTTCTAAATATATCTGAAATAGTTCTTCTCCCATGTACCCTAGGACAGATGAGATGTCCCATGATGTTGAATTACCACTGCTTTTTTTGGCACTCTCTGGGATGCCCTGCATACTTCAATCCTGAAGGGGAGTCAGGGTTTTGAAGAAGACCAGGTAGCCTCAAATTAATGACCATGAAAAATGTCTTTTGCAATTTGTAAGCAATGCAACAAACCCCAGACCAGGCTGCCACCAAGGCATCTATTAAATGTTCCCACTTGGGCACACAGAAAGCACACAGCTGTGACTATGTGTGACTGGAATATGCCATTCTTCTACAGGACGTGCCTCCACAAGATCTCCAAGCACTGCTTAATTCCTGACTGTCGCACAAAATTGGCCTGTCTCAATGACCAGGCCCTGCAGTGAATGTTAGCAGATTGTTCTTTGTGTGTACAAATGTGGTATTTTTATCCCATAAATGAGGGGTGCAGAAAGTATCAAAGTCTATTTAAAACAACAGAGGTAAGTTCCCAGGTGTCATGTGAACACAGCCAATTTGTAAATGCCTGCAGCAATCCTGAGGCAAAACATAAAACTTATTGCTGCAAGGAGAAGGGACTTAAAAAAAATATGATTTTCTGTGGGATTTTTAATTAAAATTCTCTAGGCTCCAAAATCAGCTTGTTCTGCTTTCAGGACTTATTCGCTCTACAACCCATGTAAGAATCACCATGCAGACACCTAAAAACTGGCACACTGGAAACAAAGAACAGCTGCTGCGTCACCTACCAGCCATTTGGTCTGTTCCTTAGGTAGTACTGACCTGCTTTGTAGGCACCGCAGGTTTAGAGTTTTGCACCATGAAGGCTGCAAACACATTTTGGTTCAGTTTCCCATTTTTTTCAGCCAGTGTCTCTCAAAGAAAGATGCTGCTTCACATCACCCTGAAGTTTTGGCAACGCAGCAGCCTGTCCAGCAGGCCTGACAGCCCAACCCTGCATACCCAGATGCTGGCCAGGATTGGCTTTAATACCAAGAAACAATTTGCCAGGAAAGAAGCTTTGCAACTATTTTTGCCCTCTTTCAGCACAGTTTCCCCTTCAAGACCACTGCACAGTCTTGGACAGTCCTTTTGTTCAGCAGCAGCACAGCAGATCCTCTGCAGGGCAGTGGAGCAGGAAAGCATCTGTGACATGCAGCTTTCTAAGCCAGGAGAAGACAAGACATGCAGGCTCTAGATTTATGGAGTAGACATGCTGCCATGGCCTACAAATCACTCTGCGCTCAGTGCCATTCATTATCACACTGCTATGGCTGCTCACATTCTTCACAGGTGCAAAAGATGCCAAAAAGGCTTTTTACCTTCCATGTGCCAAGACTTAATGAGGCATAGTCAGGACACTGGGGAAAGTGAAACCGAAGTCAGCAATCGTTCTGCCTTTGTGGGCACACCAAGTCCTGAAGGATTTCCAGCACCCCACGGCAGTGCTGACAGGCAGGCAGCTGAGCACTCGCAGCGCTGGGATCGTGTCTGCTCCCAGTCCAGCCTCTCCCAGCACTGAGCCCATTTGTGCAGCACTGTCAGTACCTGCCCACATGTACCATCAACATCCTCCAGCCCAGGTAAACTCAGCTGAAAATCTGCAGGCAAAACTGGGGATTCATCCTGCCTCATTACCAAGCCTGGCAGTGGCATTAGGAAAGCAAGGGTCTTTTTACCTATTTTGTATGGATCAGAAAATAAATGGGAGTTTGACAACAGGCACAAGGCAGCTACAATATTTGCATAATTGACCTAAAAAAAAATAAATTGAAAAAAAAAAAAAAGAAGGGCTGAAGGGAAGACAATGGGTTGTGTGACCACTTTACACATATGCATCTTGATTCTAGGAAAAGGACACCAGAGAAGAACAAGCCAGGAAACAGGCTTTCTATTCCTGTGGAAAGTTTGTTCCTCAGGAAAAATAATAATAATAATAATGCTAGCATACTTAAAACCCAGAGATTTGAAAGTGTCACAGGGCCTCGCAGAGCATCGGTTTGGGCATCTCCTCAGGGTTAGCCCCCCAGCAGAGCCGCATGTCTCCTGGGCCACGGTGGTTGCTGGTGATATTGATCAGTCCCCGGCAGGAGGTGTGTTGGCTACAAAACCCATCAATGCCCAATCCCCAGAAGAAAAACCAAACAAACCTGGTGTGGAACTCCTTCACCCAGCCGGGAGAATGGCGGGAAGAGGCCGCCATGGCACTCACCTCACCTCACCTCAGCTCCGGCCGCTCCTGGCTCCATCTCCCCGCCTCAGCCTCCACCTCCACACCTGGCCACCAAGCGCGGGGGGTCGCCTGTCGCCATGCGCCGTGCTGTGGTGGCCCCGCAGCCAGCCCGGCTCCTGGCCGCCCTCCCCTCCTTCCTCCCCCTCAGCAACCCCCAGCCCAAAGGTGCGAAGAGGCTGCCGGCGGCGCCCGTCGGGGCCGGCCATGACCGCTAGGGGGCGGTTAGCGGCCGTTAGGGGCCTGTGGGAGCCGTTAGGGAGCCGTTAGGGCCGTTAGGAGCCGTTAACGCCCGCCGAGGCTGGGCGCGAGGCGCCCCTTCCCCTCAGCGCCGCGCGCGGCCGCCGCTTCCCGCCCTTTCCCGCCTCACGGCGCGGAGGCGCTGCAGGGCGCGTGAAAAGATAATTAAAAATAAAAAGCCCCTCACAGCATCAGTCAGCGTTGTTTTATTTCACTTTTGCATCGTTATAAAAACTATTTGAGGCATAATAACCGGCAGCGGGCATGTTAGAGGGTTCTGCAGCTGGAGGCCCCAACGCGCGGGTCTCTGTGGGGACGGGCGGCACCAACATGGCCCCGAGGAGCCTCTGGTGCCACAGCCCCGGGCCTGGGGGGTTCTCGGGAACACTGGGGCCTGCTCTGACTCAGGACAGCTGAAGTCAGTATTAACACTAGCAGGAGGTTAAAAAGAATGAAGATAGGGTAAATGGGTAGGCTATTAAACGTTCCCTCTCTCTCCCACAGAAGAAAAATAAAACATACACATGAGGCAAGAAGAAAGCGAGAAGAAACAAACATCCTTTCTGTTTTACTGAGGGAAAACTGAGGCAGAAGAAGACTTAAATCGCTCGTCCAAAGTTACCAAAGCATTCAGTGGTAGCACCAAGGAAAGTGTGTTTTTCTGCTGTCCTAGTCCAGTATCCAGTTCACCCTCCACCTCTGTCCTGGCCTGACCCAGTGCAACCACAAGCATGTGGAAAGTACAGATGAAATACACCAGCACAGGGGGGACCAAGCACAGCTGAAATACACCAGCACAGGGGGGACTGAGCACTGCTGAAATACGCCAGCACAGAGGGGACCGAGCACTGCAGCCCAAGAGCTTGTGAGCCATTTGAGTCAGTTCTGGTTGCTGTAGTTTATGGTTTCCATAGTCTACCAAACCAGAACTACTTCCAGTTCAGCAAAGCAGTGAAGATCATGCTGAAGAGTTAAAAAAGCATTAATTAAGAAGCACAAGATCAGCTCTTTGGAAACACAGCAAGTGTCTGATCAGTTCCAAGTCCTGCTCTGGACTGCAGTCAGGATCAGATGCTGCATTAAACAGTCCCCTCTGGGTATCACAACCCACATGGCTTTGGCATAGCAACATCCAAGGGGGACTGGGACCCTCACTCTGCTGATGTTAATCACTGTTGTAGGGGCTAAGTATCTGCACGCTGGTGTAGATCTTGGCTGGTACTCCAGGTTTTGGCAGTCATTCTCCGAAATCTCCGCAGATAGCAAATGATGAAGATGACCAAGATAGCCTGGACTAAAAGGAAGATTAACAGAAAGAGCTGAGAGAGGAGAGCCAGCGTGCAGTACCAGTGCTGGCATGTGGAAATGAGCTCATCTTCTGTCAGATAAGCGATGATCCGGTCCTGAAGGTGAGCTGGGGAAGCACATCTCACATCCCTGTAAAAGGTCCGGTTCTGCTGCCACTGGAGCCAGGAGCGCAAATAGAGGATGTCACAGTTGCATTCCCAAGGGTTGCCCTGCAAGTAGACTATCTGGAGGTTCTTTAGGTTGTCAAAGAGCCCATTGGGAATAGAGGTGAGACTATTGTAAGCAAGGTTGATAATTTCAGCTGATGGCCGGAAAGCAACAGGTAGTTTTGTTACAGTTAGGCCTTTTGACGTGCAGTCAATAATGTTGGTAGCACACTTGCATCGCAGAGGGCATGTAGGTATCACGAGTGGGAGGAAGCCAAGGAAGGGCAAGAAGAGAATCCCTCTGTTCATCTTCACCTGCAAACACTTCCCCACTGAGAGTGGGTGAGGTGGAGATCGGGCAAATAGACACCACAGACTTTAGGACTACAGAGATCTGAAAAGAACAGAGTTAAAAAAGGTGTGAAAAATCTTGGTCTTTCATTACAAGAAAGGCAATACTTCTGGTCTTTCCAAATGTGAGCAGATGAATGCTGGGAGGCTTAGTTGCAGCCATCAAATTAATTTTCACTAGTCCTCAGAAGCATACAAGAGTTGCTGGTACTTTCAGCATTACTACAGAACAATTTATAGTGGAAACCAAGAAAATTCTTGTCAGGAAGTAAAAAAATAGTTTATGAAACTGCTCATGCCTTATCATAGCACTGAATTACATCTGTAAGCAAAACTTTGTTGTCAACTGCAAGAGGAGATTCAGAAATAAATTTACTGTTACCACAAGTAAAAAAAAATAGTCTTTCCAGTTTTGCATAGACACGATAAAACAGTCTGCAGGCAATAGAGAGGGTGCTGACTATTGGGAGGAGATCTGTGTAGCTTTTCACACTAGACATTGCTCCTGCAGATGCATAATCTGAAGCTGAGACTGTGCTGAGAGACAATTCATTGACCCATGTCTTTGTATTGCAGTCTCATGCCATCACTGAACACAGCCTGCTCTAACTTCTTTAAGAGAATACAACACGTGCCTGCAATGAGGCACAGTTATTTCATGCAATCTGTTGAAAGAAAGAAAGAGAAAGAGAGAGAAAGGGCAGAATGTAGCTTTGTTGACTTACCAAGGCAGATCTATCTTTGCTTTCTTGCTGGCTTTACAACACAAGACAAAGGTCTTAAGGCAGTCCAGTCAGTGCAGGAGTGTTTGCAGCTGCATAGCTGAACCCCCGAATAATCCCCTTGCAGCTGGCTCACAAGATAAGGGTCAGGCTCATCCCAGGGACACCTCCCACATGAGGCCTTCCTGCAAGTTTGCTGCATGTCACCGGAAGCCGAGTCTTCATTGAGCAAGTCTGCCAAGAAATGGGAGCTGGCACTGCTTGCAAGAATGCATTTGCTGGCAGAGATGCTGACAGCACCGATAACTCTGATTCTGTGCCCACATGCTCTAGGTAACAAGTAGACCAGCAGTGCAATGAATTCAAGTACGCTGAGGATGATGACAGCAAAATATACTGCCCAAGTGTTTCCTTGTTATTCTTGTACAGGCAAAATACCTGCAGGGTGAAGACTTTGCCTTTCACCACTGTAAGTGGATGAGAAGAGCTTCCTCCATGTTATTTTCTCAGGTTTGAGCCTTTGGCTCTTGGAAATACAAAATAGATAAAGCATAGCTGTTAGCACGTGCCCGCTTAACAGCCAGCACAGTCACAGACTGCTTGAGGAATCCTCTTGTGGGTCCAAGTGCTCTGCTTTTTCCTCTGGCCCTTTGGAACAAGACAATTTAGTTTCTTATGTTGAGCACCTCAGGGCTCACAATCAGCATCTTGTATGTGCCAAGTTGGCCTCACAGCCATGTAGAGCAACAACAAATCTATGCAGAAATTCCAGTCCTGGCTGCTCCAAACACCAGCTGTTCAGCCTTGCTCCCGTGCAGTTTGGTGAGCAGGGAGAACCTTTCCCTTCCCTTCACTTCGGAGGAAGTTGGGGCATTGAAATAAGAGAGGATCAGGCTGAATCTAGCAGCATTTCTGTAGAGAGCCATGGAATTTGGGGACCTTATAGAGCTCAGCATCAGCTGGAATGTAATAACAACTCTGGGTGAAGCCTTATGATAATTTCCGTACGCTTACATGTAAATATATCAACTTTATGCAAGTTTCACAAACTTCCTGAATTATTTCTCTTTGCTGTAAGCTCAAGAAACACACCTTACTTGTCGTCTTTTATCCCTGAATAGCACTAAGTTGAGAACTAAAGGAGAGAAAATACCTGCAAGAGGAAGCACCTCATTTTTATTTAGTCCAGAGTCTCTTCCTCTGCGTGACATCCCTTTTCTCCACTATTTTTTCTGGCCGTTTCTTTTAAAGATGATTCACTGTGAATAGAGCCAGGGTTCATACACGTGGTGCACAGAACCAATCAGGCCAGACAAGGAGACAAAGGAGAACACCATTCTAGCAGAAACACCACAAAGTCTCAACTGCAAAGTAGTAACTCAAAACATACTTCAACACAGAAGGTGACGTTACCGGTTTGTTCTACAGTCTATGTGCACCGTGCCCTTTGGTTTCCCAGCTCATCAGGAAGACTCTATTTGGCAGAGTGGTGAGCCCTAGCACTTTGCAGTGTGCTGTCCCTGAGGTTTCTCTTGAAGCAGTGACACACATCTACTCCTAATCAGCAGTGGAAAGTCTGCTGAAAGAAATGGATTTCCAGAGATCTCATTGCTGTCAGTGGTTAAGCCAAGGAAGAAGACCCCCATGTGCTTACAGCCTTTCTTGATTGTTAGAGGTAAAATACAACTCTTAGCATTTCACTGTCTGCACCAAAATAAAGTTGGTTGGTTCCACAGGAAGGACAACAGACCGGGGAACGCAGTGTTCCAACGGACTGCTCTATTGATAGCCAAGTGACTTGGCAGCTTTCAACAAGTGGAGCTTGCATTTACTGAGAAAAATTGACCACATCCTTCATTCAGAGTTTGCATCACACACATACTCAAACAGATAAGTCCAAGGGTCAAAAATATTCTCAGGAAATATAGGCATAATTTTGTCTTCTTGTGGTCATCACACCTTCACAGACATTTTCTGCAATGGGCCTGGCTCTAGGCTGTTAGCTATGCTAAAGGCTAAGGCCACCAGAACTGCATTGTGAAACCACTGCCCCACTGGGCCCAACTCTCCCTTGCCTTGCAGTGTGTACAGTACTCAGCATAACGTGCGGGAGCTCTGGTGGTTCAGAGCAAAAACAATGAACACCCTGAATGTGCTGGTGTTAGGAGAATCTAGGGTGTAAACAGAAGCAGAATTTGTCCCTAACCACTCTTCGTGATGCTCTAAAACAATTAAGCTTTACACTTCTAGTGGGTTGGAGCAGATCATTCCAGTCATTTCACTGTGGCAGGCAGGCAGAGTGGCAAAGGAATCTTGGGCTAACAAACTAACCCATTTTTGCCTGCATTACACTTGGGAGCAGCCTGACTACAGTAGGGTAAGTTTGCCCAGCCACAGCCACATCTCGCTTATTTGGGTGCTACTTTATTCACAGGCAGGTGTTCAGACCCAGCCTGGCTGTGCACGCAGCAGACAGCAGTGATTCTTTGGCTACTCACAAAGTGGATTTCCTGGGATTGGATCCTGCCCAGCTGCTCACTGCTGATTTAGACACCGCTCCTAGGGGAAGCTTAAAGACAGAAGAACTTCAGGATCATCTCGTCTAGCCTCTGACATAAACACAGTCCAGAAATCCCATGCCTGCCTGGAGCCTGCTCTGATGGAACTGGATAAAAGGACAGACAATTTTGCCCTCTCCTGTCCATAACGTATCACCGATGCTGCTGAAGGGGACTGAAAAAAAAACAAAACAGAAAGGTTGTTTTTCTGAATGTATTTATTTCACTGATCAATTCAGGTAGTAAACATTATTAATAATAATAACAATAATCATCATTTAATAAAATGGATATGTTTTAAAAGGTTTCATTTTTCTTTGTTCACAATGACAAAATGTTCCAACAGAAATTTACAAAAAATATATATTATAATAACCCAACAGACAGATGGGAAACGAAGAGCTTAGGAATGGAGCGAGGGGTGAGGAAGTCACATGGCAGGAGCAAGCCAGTGTTAAGAGCACAGCTGGGGTTGTGAGGAAGCGCAGGGAACGCCATTGCACAGCACGAAACGTGGGACCCCCTCCTCTGGGGGGGAGGCATGCGGGGAGGCAGCAGGAAGCTCCACACAGGCAGGACCAGCACAGCAGCAGCACACACGGAGTTCACGCCACGGCTCCCTCCCTAGTCAGGCACAAGGTCTGAGACCTACCAACAACCCCAGCTGCAGCCTGGGACAGACAGCTCTGCGGGGTGGGACACAGCCCCTGCTGCACCCAGCTCGGCAGGGCACAGCTTGGCAGAGGCGTGGGAATGGGCCTGGGAGCGCAGGGGTCGCACCTGAGACTGCGGAGGGTTTGTGTGAGGGGAGGTGTCAATCACCTGCCTATCCCCACTTCTCACTGCCGAAGCCCAACAGCTGAGCTGCATTTATTTGGGAGTCTCTTCTTGGCTTACTGTGCAGCTCATGCAACAACACAAAACATTCATCCTCTTATAAACTGTTGTCACCTTCCAGGCCAGAGTCCGGATCCCTGGTGCCCCAAAAAGTCAGTCCCTAATCGCTTGCCAGGCAGCCCTCAACTCTGATGCCCGGGGCAGGGAACCTCTGACACAGGGATGTGGATTTCAGCAGCACCCCTGCCCTCTGTAGAAGCTGTCTCTGGTGCCTCACTCCTGTGCATTCTGAATAAGTGCAGCTCAAGCCATCTGCAGCTGGTAATTGAAGACTTCGTCTCTGTAAAGAACAGAGCTGACGCTATCAACTTGATCTAGAAGCCATGTGCACTGAGCTGATGGAGACTTCCTCACCCAGAGGGACAAGGCAGATACACGCTCAGCAATCCTGCCTGCCTGTGACCACAGTACCCTGTGCTCTCACCAGCACGCAGCACAGGATAAAAGCTGTCTGCCCTCTTACGTCCATGCTACAGGGTAAAGGTCTGCTTTTTTTTTCTGGGAATGAATCTGTCTGAAAGAGGAACATCTTTAGCTGAATAGTGCTCATTTGCAACAGAACATCCTCCTAACAGACAAAACTCACGTAAGAAATGCAAGGGGACAGGTACTGCAAGGTGTTTCCAGGTACGCTACCATGGATGAAGCTGAGACCTCAGCAGTCCTTCTGCTTCCAGCAAACCAGCTCCAGGAAACCTGGAGGAAGCTCCTACCTCAGGCTACTCCATCGCTCAGGCATTGCAGAAAGCAGGGCTGTAATTCCTCCTTAAGCACCTGGCCCTGGCATGTTACTGAAGACAGGCTGAGCCCTTTCCTTCTCCTAGGCTGGCACTGCCCAATGTTGCTTATGAGCCTGATACAGGTGAGAAGGAAAGAAAAAAACATTGTTGGGACAGAACAGCTGCCTTCACCCCTGCCCTGCTGAGCTCATCCCCAGTGCCCCTGCCCCACCTCTCACCCCTCTGAGGCAGCAGAAGGGCACTTGGGAGAGGTTTGCCTTGGGTGCTGCTCTTGCCCAGCTTGCATGTTTCTGGCAGTGGGCTTTGTCTTGCTTTGTCTTTGCACAGTGTCGGGGTGCCTCCCCTGCCTCCCCTGCCCCTACAGCCCGTGTTCTAGTCGGACAGAGGTTCTGTACAGAGAATGACCTGACCCAGCCAGCCTCTGCACCTCCTGGACAAGCCCTGATCAGGGCTCTAAAGCCCCACAGGGGGAGTCAGATAAATGCAGCACCTAACAACAGTTTAGGGCTTGGCTATTCCTGGCCGATGCTGCCTCCTGCCCAGGGAGATCTGCTGGGAAAAGCCTGAGATGGAGCAGCTGATACAAATGGGGAAGGGAGACAGGGAAATTGGGCTGGCAGCCAAAGGAGCAGAAGGGTCCAGCCCATGGCAGCACTCTGTGGAGCTGGAGGGAAGAGCCAAATGTCTCTCACTCCAGCAGCCCCTGATGCTCTGCACACACGGCAGCGTTGCTGGTGAGTCCTGCCCTGTCAGGCACATCACACTCCAGGGCTCTCCTCTGGCTGGACTGGAAGTTAAAAATACTGCAGGAAGCAGAAACAGGACAGAAGCCGCTACAAAAAAAGCGCTCTTATCTCTGCCCAGCAGATCCACCAGCTTTCCCAGCACTGAGACAGGAAGAGAGGGGGACTGGGGAGGGGAAGAAGGGCCAAGGCTCAGGGGAAGGGCAGGGGAGGAAGCGCCAAGTCTGCTGGGCTGTGCTCAGCGCAGTGACGCTCCTGTACCTGCCACACTGACCCACAGCAGCTCTCCAAGCCCCCCCTGTCACCCCGGGCTCCCTGCAGCGGTCTGCCTGGCCAGGCAGCTTGCAGACCTCTGGTACGAGCCTTCAGAAAATGCCCCTTTCCTCGGGAGAAGCTCAGAGCGACCAGAGCTAAACCACAAGAGAGCCTCCTGCAGCCACCGCAGCGCCCCGCTGTCCTGCTTCTGTCAGCCCCTCCAGCCTGCCTTGGGAGGAGAGCACGGCTGGCAGGCTGGGGAGGTGTCAGCTCCCATCATTGCTGGTAATCCTCAGTAACTCATCCTCTCTGCCACAGACACACCTGAGGGCAGTGGAAGCTGTTTTCAGCTAACCAGCCCCTTGACAGACTCAGCTCCCTGCCACTCAGTGCAAAGTTCTGGAGTTCATAGGAAAAACAAACCTGGCCAACCAACCATCAACCAAAGACAAACCAAATAACCTGGGCAGGAAACCAGACAAGCAGCAGGCCCCCGGGCAGGTCAGTGCACAGAGAACCCCCCAGTCCCCGCTCTCTGGTCCACAGCTGGCCCCTGGCGGAGCAGGTTGAACTCCCAGGAGGGAAGGTCTGCCTTTACAACTCTTGTGCTGGCCCTAGACAAGGGGAGTGGGGAAGGGGGCACAGCACCTCAGGTGGGAGTAAACATCTACGTGCATCGACACAGATATTCTTCAAGTTCGTACACCAGAGAAACCAGGACTTTAAATACCAGAGCATTCCCAAACAAGAGATTAGTACATGGGAAAGGGAGATCTGTTTCTTTTCCTTTTTTCCCCCCTTTTTAGGATGCCTTAGAGACTTCCCAGGCTAGTTCCTTTTGAAAAAACAAAACGAGAAAAAAAGAAAAGAAAGAATAATAAAAAAAGAAATACACATCAGTAAACAGTTAAGTGAACAGCCTTCTCCACAACCCAGCTGACAGCAAAGCCAGCGCTGCTGCTAATAAATTAGAAGTTGCGGGTGCAGCTCTTGCCCACAAGTCTTTATACAACAGGAAACCTCTTTTTAAACGTCCACAGCTCTTGCCAGGCTTCGGTTGGTCGCTGAGGGGTTCCCTTTGCCCTCCAGGTACCCGCATCTCACTGATCCTGCATCTGCTGCTGCATCTTCTGCAGCATTTCTTGCATCCGCCGCAGCTGCATGAGACAGAAGAGAGGCGCTCAAAGACGGATCTGCTGGGGCTGGGGATCTGCACTGGGGGCTGGCACCACGAGATGAGTTTCTGGCTCCCCCCACCCCCAGCCACAGCCAGCAGGTGACAAGTCCATCAAGCCCAGCAGGACAGCTGGGCAGGGAGCCCAGTAAATCCCCGCTGCACTGCACAAAGCCACAGGGCCAAGTCCCAGGCTCTGCATCACGCCTCTGACAGCCAGGCGCCGCCAGCCCCAGTGGCTGGCCAAGGCAGAGGGCCTGGACAAAGAGAGCCCCGAGTGGTGCTGGCTGACAGCGTAACAGGCTTGGGGTGATGGGGTAGACCCTTGGGGGTGGCAAAGGGATTTCTCAGAGAAGGCTAACTCCTGCTTGAGCACAGAAGCATCAGTGTCTGGGGTGGAACAGAGCCATGTTTCCCTGCTGGGGGAAGGTGGGCACAACATCCACATCCTGCCCTACGCACCAGGAGAAGCCCAGGGGGAGGCAGGAGTGGGAAGCCCCAGGACAGCCTCTGCGGGGCAATCCTGGGGAAACACCTTGGATTTCAGCTCCAATATTAAAGCTGGCCAGCTCTGAGGGTCTCACCTCCTCGTCCTTCATTTTGATCAGCTTCTCTGTCTCAGTGTCTGGTGTTGGGAGAGGCAGGATAGGAATGGGGCTTTCTATCCTGTTGTCCTGAGTCAGCTTGCTAGAGAGACAGAGAGAGAAGGAAGAAATGCAGTCAGTTGTGCTTCGGGATGGCTGACTTTGGTGTCACCACATGATGGCTGTCACTCACGATGGCAGACCTGCCAGCAACGTGGGAACGTGCACCCAGCCACACGGAAGGGCTATGGGGGCAATGTGGCACATACGTGTAGGATGCACTCGGAGAAACTACCTGAGAAAACCCAAACCAGGATTACACCAAGAAAAAAAAAACAAAAAAACAAAAAAACAGCCAGAAAGAGCTGGCAATTCTGAGCACTTTATGTAACAGCACTGGAAAATTTAGCAAGGAGATTTACAGCCAATTTCTATCTATCAGCATCTCTAAGCCACTACATGCTCACGAAGTTGTGGTGGTTTTTTATTTGTTTGTTTGTTTTTAAGGAAAATAAAACCAGAGGAGCAGTTTAACTGCTGCAAGTCTGATAACAAAGCCTGGTCCCTGTTCTCGAGGGGAGGCATGGCACACAACAGGCATGGCACAGTAGCATCGTGATGAGGGCTGGCAGGGGACAGAGGAAGGAGTTGACTTTCTTCCAAAAGTTGGAGGAGCTCTCCACAGAAAAACTGGGAACTCAAGTTGCCACTGTCTGGCTCTCACCACTTGGAGTCACCAGTTGCTCATTATTGAGTCAATTCCAGCTCCGGAGCTTGGTATCTCCTCCCAAAAGTTTCTTCAGAGAAGAACCCGTATCCCACTGCTAGAAACGGCCACACTGGTTTTTCTGAGAAAGAACCAGCCATGGCGTGAGCAACAGCACCAGAGTTTTAAGCCGAGCAATTGCTTTTTCACCACTCTGTTCTTTTAATAGATACACAGCCTGTCTAAATAGCAACTGTGACACTTCTGACAGATCTCTAGTGTTTCACATGGTTATTTTGGGACTCCCTATTATCACTGTTGAAAAAGACAGGCTCATCTGCTATGCAGAAGTACTGGGATACAGCGTGTGTGAGCAGAACGTGCCAACCTGCACATTTGCACACACGCTGGGCTGTTCCTCGGTGCAGTGCAGCTATTTCTGCTCTGCAACGTGGCAGCACACGGTCACCCAGCCAGCTCAGGCAGGAAGTGAAGGGGATGGTTTACAACAGAAGAGCCAAAATCTATTTAAACCTAAAATGTGTCACCAATATTTCAGTCATGGAAGGGAGAAGGAAAAGATATGACTTTCAAATGAAAAGCCTGTGAGTGCTCTCTGTTTTCTGATCTCTGTGATTAAAACTACAGAGAATCAAATGCAACAGCAAGATAATGCAGAGCAATCTTTGGAGATGTGATGAGACTCTTGCTAATTGCTTGGGTTCCGTTGTCTGAGAAACAGCAGCATCCCAAGGGTCAGGCTGCCTTTTGGACAGAACTGCAGATTGCAGAATGCCTTCTTTGGCAATGCACACAGCAGTAATCCACCAGAGAAATGGTTTATCTCGTGTTTCTTTAGGCTGGATGTATTTCACCCAGTGCTAGGAACAGCTCTTCTAAAGAGCATTTACGGCCAGGCCTATTTCCCAGGATCTGTGTGGGGACTCCTTGGACAGGAACATGGGTTCTGAGAAGCATCCTCACCGTGAGCTAAGGCCGTGGGAGACAAGCTCGGATGTGCTGTATTACTTCCCAGTGCCATTCCCCGGAGAAGCTGTTCTGAAAAAGTGGTCCCTTCTCCACAGAGACAGAGAGATACCCCTCCAACCTGCAGGCAAAGTGAGGGACCCACCTGGTCATTTGCTGGATGCACTGGGCTCGGTAGTTCTCATAATGGACATCGCAAGTGACATCCTTCAGGTCGTGCATGTGTGTCCGGATCAGCATGTTCCGCAGCTTCACAAAGTCACAGTGCGCCTGATTTTCCACTGCAAAGCAAAACCAGGAGAGCACCTGGATGTCACACCTCATCGGCCCCATCCAGGGAGTCCCTCCTCTGCACCAAAAATAAAATTCCCCCAAGGGCCCCTTCCCCATCCATCCCCACTCCCCCCCTGGCCTCAGCACAGGCCTTGATGGAGCTCTGCGCTCCTCGACCCTGAGGCCAGGCTGCTGAGGTCACTGCGTTCCCAGGACTTTTTCTGGGTAAGAGGATTAATTAAGCACATATAGCAGAGCCCTGAGAGGATGCTGCTCCAGGTACAGTGGATGTCATTATTATAACCCCAGTGAAAACAGCAACTGCTGGAGACAAACTGGCCACCTCCTCAGAGCTCAGCACTGATTGAAAGGCCGCTGTAGGCAGGATGGTTTCCACAAGGGATCTTGAATCAGCCCCTGAGGAGCAGAGCCATTAGCAAGCAATGGGCTAGAGAGCTGAAAAAGCTGCTGTTACCATGGGGAGCCAGGCCCCAGGCAGCCCTGTGGGAGTCTGGGGGGAAGCGTGTTTGGTAGCTGGGTACTGCATTTCTCTCTCCGCAGGGCTGGGGGAAGCTGGCTGTGTGAAGCCCAGGGTCTCACAAAGCTGATCTCACTGCCAACTACCAGCACTGACAGGTACAGCCCACTCAGGAGACAGCAAGAGAGAAGAGCCAGCAGCTGGGCAGCCGAAGCAGCTGACACCAACCCACAAGTGCAGAGGATTTGGGGATTGAAAGCTCCAAGATCTAAAGCAACATGCCAGCACAGGGAGTCAGCAACAGCAGGAAAAAACATTGCAGGCTTTTTCTACCTATGAAATTTCTCATTTAGAAGGGGAGAACTTCTACAAAGAGACAAACACACTGTGTGGCAGCACAGCCTCCTGCCCTCTCCTCTAGGTCTTGCTGCAGCTTGAAGGAACCTTCACAGCCTCGGCTCCATCCCCACAGCAGTGGCACCACATCCAGGCTCCTCCCTGGACGTGTGTTGCACAATGCACCCTGGCTCCAGAGGCAGGATGATTGCTCTGCACGCAGCAGCAGAGCAGGCAGCTCCCAGCACCTCTCTGTACCCTACCGTGTCCCCTGCCACGTGCCAAAGGTCGTGCAGTTGGTCAACAGCTGCTCAAGGCTGCGCAGGGGTGAACTCCCCACTGCAGTCCCTGTTGTACGTGCCCATCTCTGTCCCTGCCCCGTGCTCAGTGCCAGCTCGCAGGCACCGTGCTTACCTTCCACGATGCCCCACGGGTACAGCCGTCCACGGACTCGCTGGCCTTTTGCCTCCACCACTGTGTTACTGCCGATGACAGCAAAGGGAGCACTCTCCTGGAACAAGAGGCATCGCTGAGCCCGGGGCTGCCCACGCATCCCTCCTCTGAGGGCTGAGCTCAGGCAGAGCAGAACGGGAGGATGAAGGCACTGATAGGAAAGGCACAGGGATATCCACACATCCCACAGCATGAGACAGCACAACACGATTATAGAGAAAAGCCTCAGGCACTGGGATCTGAAGGCAGCTTGATTCCCAGCCTGACATTCTCAGCTCTCCTGAGGGAAGCTGTGTCTTTGCAGGTGCCTGCATCTCTTTTTTGAGGGGAAACACTACAAGGAAGTCAGAGCAGAGAGGCTGGGACACCAAACAAGTGGGACAATGGAGGTCAAGAGCTCATCCAGGCAAGGAAGTACAGGCTGTGCTCCTCTCTGCTCAGAGCCCATTGCCTTCATCTGGCAGGAGAAACAAGGCCATACTGCACGCACACGCATGGCTGGCTCAGCTTAGGAAAGGGTCAGGCCTGGGCTGCTGGGGCCTCCAGCCAGGCCTGTGTGACAATGCTGTGTCCCCCACACAACTGAGGTATCAGAGTGGGGATGAGGCCTCCTCCCCCACAAACTGTTCACTCAGAAATGGGTGCTCACACGTGTCATACAGCCCAGCCTCCATCTTAACCACACAGGCTGGGGTACATGAAGGAAAGACTGGCACTGCCTGGCAGGACACCTGAAGTCCCGTGTCTTCACGCTGCACTTCATGGCACCAGCAAGGACATCAGCCCTCTTCTCCAGTCCACCTACCACGTGAGCCAATACAGGCTGCCTCCTGCGTATCGGCAGCACAGCACGGGACTGTGGCACACACAGGGCAGCTCCAGCTCCTTCCAGAGCAACCAGTGTACCCAAGGGACAGACTCTGCAGTCCCTTGCTGAACTGACTCCTTACCTTCAGCTCTCTATCTTGTTGCTTGAACTCCTCATCTTCGTCAGAGTCACACTCAGGAAACTGGTACACTTTAATGCCAAATTTCTCAATCTCTTCCCGGATCTGCGTCCATGCAAGACAAGAACAACAAAAAATGCAGCACTGAACAACACAGAAATGCTGAGTCTCTTCCCTGTTTGTACTGCCATGATTCCTGTAGAGTTGGCTTCTCTGCAGACACCACTTCCCTTCTCACAGGTATCACGTAGCACTGCTGCAATTAGATCTGCAGGTACTATATATGTGTGTGTATATATACATACACACACACAGACACTATAAATACATACACACACAAGTTTTTTTGCAGGCATACTGCTTTTCTCCTTTCTCAGCATATCCCCGCCACCACATCAGGTATGCTCCTGTAGAGAAACAGCATCTCACCCTCTCTTTTAGCTTCCGGATCTCAGAGGGGATCAGGCAGTCAGCTTTGGCAATGAGCGGCACAATGTTGACCTTCTCATGCAGAGCCTTCATGAACTCGACATCCACAGGCCTCAGCCTGCAGCAGGAATGAGGAGAGACGTGGTTAGCAAGGTGAGCCAGGACACAGCGGGCAGCTCCCTCTCCAGTCTCTCCCACTTCACCCATCAGCCCCAGGAAGAAGGGAAGAGGACAGCACTGTCACAAGAGTCTGGGGCAGCCCTCAGCGAGGGCTGCATCTTCAGGAAAGCCACCTCAGATTTCAGATGCTGAGACATGTCATGCAGACACAGGCTGAGCATTCACCTTACAGAACAAACATTGCCCAGGCCATGGCCACAGACCTCCTCCTGGCTGCCCTGTGCTGCAGGGTGCCAGCACGGCTGCTCCAGGCTAGGTTAGGACACAAGCCAGCAAGGTCTGGCAGGGACTGAAGGCAGCTTAAAACTCCCTTTCCTACCTATCAGTCAGGCTTAGGTAGATAGGAAGATACAAGTCTGTGTGGCGCTGCTTCCCCTGATTTCTCTCTCAGGCCTGTGGCCTGGTTTTGATCAGCTCTGCCTGACCACAGGCTGTCGTGTCAGTGAGGAGGGAGGCTGTGTAGTGCTCAGCAAGGGGATCGGTTGATGGCTCTGCACCTGTGTCAGCAGCCTGGACACTGTACAACACGCCGTGAGGCAATCCTGGGGTTCAAGGGTCTTCCCCCCAGCCTGAGTCATTCCCCATCCCGGAGCGGGGTGCCTCACCCGTGCCCGAAGGGTGAGATGAAGTAGAGGCAGCAGTGCACTCGGTTGTCCTGGATGTTCTTCCTGTTCAGGCCGCTCTCATCACGGAAATACTGTTCAAACTGCTGGTCGATGTAGTCGGTGATGGGCTTCCAGCTGGGAAGGAGAACTCGATCAAAACCAAATCACGCGTATCAGGACACTGTCTCCAGGGACTATGAGGCAGCAGCATCCCATCCCCACTGCCAAACCCCTTCCTGTGAAGCAGCCACAGAAAACAGCTGTGGCTGAGGATGAGGAGGAAGGCAGCACTGGCCTGCTCACCACTCAGTGTTGTTAACAGCATCTCCAAAGCCTGGTGTGTCCACTATGGTCAGCTTCAGCTTGACGCCCTTCTCCTCTATGTCCACCGTATGCTTGACAATCTCCACTGTCTGGTTGATTCTCTCTGAACAGGAATACACGAGTTAAGGCCAGGTAATGGTGGGGATCCCAACTCACACCCACAACAATATGCTGCCCCCTTATCACTCAGCCCAAGGACTAACATGGGTTTCAAAAGACCTTGATCATCCTCTAAGAAGCCTCAGGGGAGGGGTGGTGAGGGAGACCAGCAGCAGGCAGACAGGCCTCTGAGAGGGCACACAAACTTTCCAACTGCCTGCAGCCCAGCTGATCTGAACATCTCCAGTCACTGGGAAAAGGAATCCCTACCACACACCGGCACCCAAGAACAAAAGACAAATCTCAACTTCTCAACCCAAAGGGTTAGTGCTGCTCTGCAGCCTCACCTCCCCTCCATAGGGCAGAGGAACCCTACAGCCAGACCCTTCTTGCTTGGATCCTAGCGCCCCTGCAGCCAGCAAAGGAGAGCAGAGCAACAAAAAGCAGGGCTGGGACCCAGCCAAGCTGTAGCTGCTGCTGAAGCGAGGCGCCAAAGGACTGGTCCTTAGGATGCTACAGACCTGGGGATGCAAGATCCCACTTGACCCCCCCTTGCCCCAACTTACCCTCCGCATTGAGGAGCTTTCTGTCTTTGTAGAGGTCCGTCAGGAACAGGCTGTTCACCAGCGTGGATTTGCCCAGACCCGACTCTCCTAATTGACAGAGTGCAAAGGGGAGGAGGGAAAAGCAAACAACATGACCCACTAATTGACTTACAAATGAAACGCTGAACAAGGCTTTGAATCCTGAGCCAGAGGAAGTGTGAGATATGAGCTGTCTGGAGCTGTTTCTCCAGCAGTGGGAGGCCTTCTGCTGCAAGAAATCTCAATCCTTGTACAAAACCATCCTCCCTTCCCTTCCTCTCCCTCAGGTCCTGGCTGGCCCTGCCTTCACCGCCCACCCAGCCGCTCTGACGAAGCCCAGTGCTCACTTGAGAGGGCTACCAGCGGTCAGGGCGGGCCCCTCCACACACCCACCGTGCGGCCCAGCCTCCTCCATGCACCGCAGCCTCACCTGCAACCATCAGGGTGAAGTCGAAACCTTTCTTCACGGATTTCCTGTGGACCTGGTTGGGCAGAGTGGCAAAACCCACGTACTGCTTCTCATGGTCCTGCGGGGCAGAGGCGGGCAGGAGGTCAGGGTGTGCCACCACTCCTGCCTGAGCATTGAAAAGCAGCACTGAGCGGGATTCAAAGCACTCAAAAAGCCCCGAGGCAGAGCCAAAGGGTGGAGGAAGGCTGGGTCCCTGTCCCAGCAGCAGCGTGGGGCTCAGGGACTAGGCTCAGGGACTCCTGCCCTCCCTGCAGGTGCCTGCTGGCACCGAGAGCCACCTCCGTGCAACCACTGCCCGGCTCGGCTGCTCTCAGCCGCACAGGGACCAGGCACAGCCTGCCTGCCCCCCACACAGCACAGCTGGGGCTGGGCTGACAAACACCTCATAGCCCTTTGCTGCTTCTGCACAGTCACCGCTCCCCAGGTCGTTCAGACCCACTCGGGCACCTCTCCCAGCGGAGGGCTCGGTGTAATTAGCAAGAGGGGCTGGAGGTGTCCTGAGCCACGGCCCGATGAAGGCACGGTGGTTGGCTTCTGCGTGACCTGGGAGGGGATTATTTCTTGCTGTGTCACAGCCACTCCTGGCTGAGTAAGAGGAAATCCTGCATAATCTCTGGTGTTATTTCTGAAGAGACAAAAGTTCAAGGAGCACGGCATGGGGGAAGATGCGCAGGATGGGGGAAGATGCGCAGGATCTTTGCCTAGGAGAGGTGCGATGGGTGCCCGTGTTACACACGGTGTTACTGGAGGATTCCTTACTGCCCTACCACCGCCCTGTCACCCAGCACTCTCTCACCACAGAAAAGCCGCAGCCACCCGCTGTGGGCCCCGTACAAGCTCACCGAGCGCACTCAAGGAGCAGCACGTCCAGCGGCACCTCCTGCACACAGCAACATCCTGCAGCCAGCAGCAAACACACAGCCTGTGCTGTGTCCCGGGGTGCACCCCAAAGGTGAACACAGCTGGTACGTGGGGTTCACAGCCCTGCTCCAGCTACTCTCCCCGCTGGGCTCAGCGCACAGTCCTCCGCCCACAGCTCGGGTGGCCGCAGGTAGCTGTGGGCTGCACGGCTCCAGCCAGCTCCACCTGAGCAACCCCAGGGTTTCGCAGCCTGCTCCCCCCACAGCAACGTGTTCCCCTCCCCAGGGCCTGTCGAAGCTGAAGGGTGGGCACAGACCCTGGCAAACACCTCCCTACTCACATAATTTCCAAGCTAGACCCAAATGCCTAAGCTAAAGACATCCCAGACAACATCACTTAGGATAAATACACCCTGGGATTCACACCACAGGCAAATCTCCAGAGCCAGGAGTTCCTCAGAACCAGCCCTGGCTCCCACCCGGTCAGACACCACCCAGCCACCCTCCCTGTGGCTCTCTGGCACTGGTTCTCCAGGCACGGTGGGGAAGGTTCCCCAGGTTCCCTGGCTCCATTCCTGGGCACACACTCACATAGGTCACTGCCCTGCGTGTCAAGCTTAGGGCAGTGCTGGCTCTCAGCTCTTCCCTTGTTGCACTCAGGCGGGACGGACACTGTCACTGCCCTCTAGAAATTCACTGTTGGTTTGGGTCTCAGAATTGGTCTCTTTAGCCCTGGCAAATTAGAGAATTAGAGAGTGCCCACATTAGCATCCCACAGCAGCAGTGCAGCGAGCAGTGAGGCCCCAGGATGAAAAGTGACGGCAGCCACTTGCAGGAAAGCAACATCTGCCTGGAGACTCTGCATGGCCACCCAAAAGGCTCTGCAAAGGGAGGACACGAGGTGTGCAAGGCAGGGTGAGAAACGTGTTAACAGCGAGATCAAGAAAACGAGATAAAACGTCCCCCTTCCATCCTTTCTGGCTGCTCTGGTTCCTGGTGAAACACAAGCACAAGAACAACCCAGGTGCATGCACGGAGCAGCGAGTGGCACAGATACACAGCGCCCTGCCCCTTGCACCTCTCGTGCAGCCAAGCTGTGCTTCAGGAGCAGGAAAGAGACCTGCACCAACCTTTACCAGACTTTGGAAAGGCAGCGATTACCTGCCCGCTGCAGTGACTTTACATGCCAAACAGCAATAGGCACACACAGTAAAACCGTGGCTGAGATTGGGGCGTGTTTCTGCTTCCTTGCTTTTTAAGCTAGGTGACTAAAGGCTGACAGTGGAGATACCGGGGAGCTGAGCTCTGGTGCAACCCTGCTTACTTCAGCCAAGTGCAACTGGCTGAACCTGATCTCTTGTTTCTGTTCAGCCCAACCAAGCAAATGGGGATTTGTTGTAGCTCCGGTTACTTCCCCATAGCTCGGTGGAGTCCGGACAGTTCGCAAGAAGCGAGCAAATCCCAGCTGGTGCAGGATGCTGCCCTTTTCCCATGGCTCATGCGGTCATTTCCCTTGCAGTAAGGCAGAGCAGGGCTGAGCACAAGGTCAAGGGAAGGGCTTCCCTCCTGCAGCGGGAGGCAGCAGGGATGCGAGGGGAAGGGCCCCGTCCCTGGCCGTGCCTCCCTCCAAGCAGCCACAGACACACTGTGGAGACCCGGTGGCAGCCAGCGTGTCCGTGAAGGGAAAGGCCAGAGATGTGGGGCCACCCGAGGGGTGATCACATCCTTTAACAGCCCAGCTCTCAGGAACAGCCCCTGCACCACAGCCAGCCTGTCCCGTGGTTCTTCCCCGGCTGTGAGGCACCCAGTGTGTGTGCTCCCACCCTGGCTGTGTCGGGCACTCGTGACAGGCACACACCTGGGTTACAGCCACCTTCACTAGCGTGCCAAGATCAGCGTGGTGTGCAAGGAGCCCAGGTGCCCTCCCGAGCCCGGTGCCTGCCTTCCTGGAGGCTCTGCGCCCTCCCCGCCCTCGTTAGCACGCAGCACGGCTGCTGGCACAGCAACTGTGCTCAGGATGCAGAGCCCCAAGGGGGCAAAGGGGGATGGGAGGGCTGGGGGAAGAAGGCAGGTGGCTTCCTGCACTGTGAGAAGCTGAAATCCATTAATTAGATGAGGGACTTTGACCGAGGGGCCTCCTGAGGCATCACAGTGCCCTTCATGTGCTGCTGACCCCCGAGAGCAGCTCCCCTCAGGCTGCCAGGGGCCAGGACAGCTGGGCACGGGGCTCTGCTTCCCTCGCCAGCCCCAGCTGTTGGGACACAGCCCCGCCAGCAGCGCTCTGCTCCGCGGAGCCCCTCTCCCCAGCACCCCTCCTTGTGCTGCCTTTGTTCCCACTGGCATCCTGCGCCTGGGAACGTGCCCTGAGCACCACAGCTGAGGCCACCAAAAATGTGGCTGACCTCTGGGGCCCTGTTACAAACCAAAGCTTCCCAAGCCAAGCAAAACACGTCTGTGCCCTCCTCTCAGCACACACACTGCGGTTCGTTGGACATCACGGTGACACGCCGTGTCCTCGCATCCTCCACCACCCCGCCGAGGTGCTGAGGCTCCCTGGCACACAGTGAGGTCAAGCCAAGGAACAAAGCACCCCTGGGTTCAGGTCCTGTCCTTGTCTGGGCTACAGATCCCCATGACAGAGGTACCTGGGGTCTGTCCGTACTGCCCCGGAGAGAGGCAGGCAGGCAGCGAGGACGCCATCGCTCCCGATCCTTTCCTCACCTCCCCTGTGCATGAGCTGCTCAAAGCAATCCAGATCTCACGTGACTTTGCCACTTATTCTGGGGATAAATGAAGCTTGCGGAGTGCATTCAGAAGTGCTAAAATTAAACACCATAGGATTACAGAAAATCCAAAGAACGGCCCCTACCCTGTCTCTGCAGCAAACCCCAGAAATGGTGAGGCTTGTGCCGGGGTACCGATGAACCTGTCCCCACCAAGGCCCCAAATATTCTGTTCAGACCCTTCCTCCAAACCCTACAGAGCATGATGCCACTGTGATGCCAGCCGCAGCACTTTGGGGACTGCAGTTCCCTGCCTTGGGGCCCTGTGCCCATGACAGCAGAAGCTGCCCGGCCCTCTCCTGGCCGCCCTTCCTCCAGCCGCTCCCCTCCGGCCGCCACATCCGCATCTGCACGGAGCAGCAGGGCCCATTCCCAGAGGAGGGGCAGACCTTTGCATCCTCTCCTTCTCAGAAAGCTGCATAAATTCATGACACAAACAACCCCCAGGGGCTCCCCCATGTACATCTGCCTCCTCAGGCCCGGGGCTGAGTACGGAGCATTAGCAAAACCGCCCGCCCACCAGCGCTGGGTGCAGCAGGAAGAAAACCGGCAAGCAAAGCACAGCTTTAACACAACACAAACCAGGCTGCTCTGGGGCACACGCACAGCCCCGGCTCGTGCCCCGAGCCCCCCCAAGCACACACACACGCCATTCAGGGCAGGAATCGCTGCGTGAGATAACCGCCCAGAAACCAGGCACGCATCTCCCAGCTGGCCAGCCTGCTCCTGCGCCCGCGGGGCTGCTCCCCTCCCCGAGCTGCCCGCTGGCTCTCTGTCCCCGGCCGTGTCCCCGTTACCAGCTTCCTTCCGCTGCTCTGCTCCTCGGAGGTCTCATCTTGTGCCGCACACATCTGCTCGGGCACCATCCTCCCCCTGCCTGTCCCCGCTGCTCCCTGGCTCGCAGGGCGCTATAAATACATCCCCGTACCTTCAGCCTGGCCGGGTGGCTTCGCTGTGCCTGCGTCCGGGGGGAAAGCAGCCTCTCCACTAACCGCTCCTGGATAATGATCGAATCCATAACCGCGGCCGGCAGGACGGACAGCCACCGCAGGCCAAGAAAAAAACCACCCAACCCATGTGTTCCCTCCCAGCCTTCGCTAAATCCATGCGGCAGCCCCCCCGCCCACGCATGCACACACACGCAGGGCTGGCTCAGCTCGCCTCGGCGGCCCGCGAGGCGAGGAGCAGAGGCGAGCAGAGGAGAGGAGAGGAGACAAGAGGCAAGCGGGCTCCCACGGCAGCTGCCCGGGATTTCCTGCCTCCGCCTGTGCCGCGGGAGGAGCCTGCCAGCGAGGACAGGACAAAAGCCACCAGGGCTGCAGGCCAGAGCCGATGTCTCTCGCTCTGCCAGCGTCCCACAGAGAGGGTTTGCACGTACCGGCTGCTGCCCCAGCTCCAATGCTGAGTCCTCGGCTCAGCTGGAGGGTTTCTTGGACGTCCTGATACAAAGACAAAGGTTCGCTGCAAGGGAACTGCTCTGGGCAAAAATATGCTGCTTCTGGCTGTGTGGGGAACGCTGAGGGGTCCAGAGCACTCCCCAAAAGCTGACTCCAATCATAACCCCCAGGCCCCGGGGCTGGTGGACGTGGGGCCCCCTCCACGCAGCGCCGGTCCCTCGCTATTCCGGAGCTGTTGGTGCTTCACCTGAATCCACGCCTAGCAGGCAGCTGGGCTGGGCTGCACCCGATAGCAACTGTTCCAGCTTTGGAGAAATTTCAAAAAAAAGAAGTATCCGTGCATTTGTTAAGCACAAGAATCCAGCCCAGTAACAGCTTAGCACTCAGAGAAAAATCACTTAAGCTTCAAGTTTAGGATTTGAACCCGCATGAGACCTACGCTTCAACTTTTCTGTGCAGCCATAGAAACTGAGCATGAAATTATTTGAAACAAACCCTTATAATCTCATGTAACCACATGATCCCAGGAACTGGGGGTTAATGTCACGGCACTTATAATAGAGCCACACGAGATGGCAACACTGGTGGTGCAGGAGGAACCTGCAGCTCGACACACGGGTTCTGGGCAGCTTTCTGCCCGCGAACAGGGCAGGGTGCTGGCTCCCCGCTACGCTCCTGCCTCTCTCCCAGCCCCAGCTCCTGCTGCCTTTCTGGGAGCTGCAGGTTTCCAGCAGCAACTTTGTAGAGTATGGGATCAGTTGGGCTGCCCTGCTCAGCCTCAGGTTGCAACCCCCAGCTGCACACCCCGCACGGCTGGTAGGAGATCGTGCCGCATGGTACAGAGACACCAGGAGATCTGCAGTGGCCTGGAGCCTGGGAGCAGCTGCAGGAGTAGAAAGGTCTTAGAAGCTGGGCTGCTGCACAGACTGCACCGGGGGGAGATAGGACACAGAAAAAGAATGATGTTTTACTTACACTGCCATCCTGCAAGCTGAGGGAAGGTGAGGAGTCACAGGCATGAGGTTCTGGAGGCTGAGAAACATGAGAGGGAGAACTGGGAAACATTCCCAGAGAAGGAAAACTCCCTCCCTGTGGCAGCTGTCATATCACATGCACAAAGCCCTTTTCCAAATGACCTTGCCCTACCAGTAGCATCCGTAAGTTCTGCTCACTGGGGTTTGTTCCCAGTCATTTCTGAGTGTAGTGGCCAAGCAGGTCTGCACTGAGATCCAGGTGTGCCAAGAGTTGCCACTTCCCAGAACAAGGCATTTTTCCTTGCCCCCATCAGGCAGCTCCATTTTCAGGGGGTAGATAACACTTAAAATGTCCTCCTCCCAGCTCAGCAGTAGGTCAGGCCATGCTCACGACACCTTTTTTTCCCCTCCAAGATTCCCAATGTCTGATTCCTGCTTCCCTGACTGGAGGTCTCCACCAGCACGGTCTGCAGCCTGTGCACGACCGAGGAGCGCTGAAGGCATCGCACTGTCTGCACCAGGCAGTGAGAGCAAGGGCTTGGGGGTGCACAAGAAACACATCCAGACTTAGCTGCAATAACACCGAGGTTCCACCAGCCCTTCCACACCATAAACCACAATAGCTGCAACCAAACCCTCTCCAACCTCCACAGAGTCTCGTGGCCTGAACAACCCTTGTCTGCAGGCCGCAGGCCACACGGCCACCAACCACAAGCATGTGCCTGGGCACAGGCAGGCACGCTGCGTCCTCCCCAGCCCACTGCACCCAGTGGGAGCATTCTTCTGAGCTGGGATCACCACGAAGCCAACAATGGTTTGGTTGCGACAAAACCACAGTGTTGTTCATGGCCCCAGGAACCGTGCTGACGGCGCAGCCGGGAACAAGGAGCTTCTGTCTCCTGAGCGCCCTGAGCTCTCACATCACACACGGCTCTCGGGACTGGCAGCCAGGGAGGAATTCCAGCCAGGAGGCCACGCCTGGGAACGCAGAGAGCAGATCGGGAAAAGAAACCCAGAAGGGAAGGTCTTGGCTACAGAGAGCACTGCGTGGCCAGCGCTACGGCTTCCAAAGCGCTGAAGGTTTGATGGGTCTCAGACTCGGCCTCCTCTGCCCCTCCTAGAGATGCTCATCTTGGCTCCTCTTCCACCCAGAGGCACCAAAGCAGAAGCCATGAGCCAAGGACAGGCTTGTGCCACACAGACATGCTGCAGGACACACCCAGAGTCACTGGCTCAGGTTGGTCCATGTGCAAGCCTCCAAAGATGGCCAGGCCAAACCTTATTTTGCCTCTGCCCTTTCTCATTTCCCCCCTCCCTTTCCACGCAGGCCCTGGAAGTGCCCAGTATAAGCTCTGACCTGCTGCTCCAGCAAGAAACCTGATGTACAACAGCCTTGAGAGAGAACAACAGCACATGGGACACTGTGTGCAGTGGAGCTCAGCAGGGAAACGCACACCTTCACCCTTTCAAAATACAGCCCAAAACCAAAGTGTCTTCTGCCACCAGCAGAAAGGGAAACACAGCTGTGGGGTGCCCCAAGCCGGCCCCACCTCACAGACCAGCCCTTCTTTGTCATGCCTTGACACCAGAAAAGACAAAAAGTCACCACGCGGTGCCATCAGGCACAGCCTGAGCTCTCGGAGTTGCTGCTGCGTTGAGCACGTGCCTGCCAGCAAGGGGACCAGGCAAGAGCCAAGGCACGTGCCCTGCTTTCTGCAGGGTTTCTCCTTTGGCTCGGGGCGGCTGCAGCCCGGGAGCTGAATTGTGAGGGAAGAGCTGTGGCTGAGCACCAGCGGTGAGGGAGCCATGTCCTACTTCTGCCTTTGTTAAAGGAGATTTCTAGCCTGCAGGGCTGAAGACGGTCTCTGAGAAGAGGAGAGAGAACACATTAATTCATGGCTTTAGGTATAAACTCACAGAAGGCAAAATTTACCCCTAGGCAGCTGGCCAGAGAAGAGAAAACCTCCCTGAGAGCAGGGCATCAGCCTTGGAGGTGGGGGCAAGGCCCCACGCTGCACCCCCCCACCACACCCCCGTCGGGGGAGCACGGAGCCGCTGCAGCCCCCACAGTGCTGGGGCCTGGCAGGGACGGGCAGAGCTCAGCCACTCGGAGCCCAGCGCTGCGAGCGTGAGGATGGGCGAGGAGAGAATAGATCAGAGATGGAGGCAGGGAGAGGAAATTCTGCCCTTGGCTAAATTTACACCGTCCTGGCTGGGCTCCAGGGACGGCAACCAGCCCCCAGCCCCCACTGCGAGCTCCCAGCTCGGTTCCTGCCTTCTCCTCTCTCACTGCATGGAGAATCGGTGCTGGCTGCGGACAGGTAGATCCCTCGGTGTCATGAGGCTCAGACTCTGCTGCTCCAACAGCAGCAGCGCAGCACAACCACCCCGAGGCTCCTACTGACCTGACCCAGGAGAAAACACCTGGCTGATCTCAACTCTGAGGATTAATTAAACCTTGAGCTTGTAAGCGAGGCTCTGAGTAAGTGGTCACTGGAAGCATCAGAGCCCTGACACTTCAGTCAGGTTTCATTCTTTGATGCTCTGGAAAAAAGCAAGCAGCCAGATGAGCAGAGCTCTGCCGAAATCCCCAAACACGGGATTATTCCCCTGCACATACTGGGCCGCGAGCACAATCAACACAGCAACCAAATCTCCTGTGTTTTCTTTTACCTCCTCCACAGGTCAAGTTTTAATTTCCGCTGAAGGATCACTGCTGTTTTTCCACAAAATCCCTCCCGAAATCTATTAAATTGCATTTTAATGGCATTTGTGCTCCCTGCTCCCACCTGAAGCACCTCAGGCTCCCCAGGCGGCCCTGTGTGACTCACCAGGTGCCTCCGCTTCCAGCTCTGAAAAGGACCAGGGACCGTAAATTCCCTCCCACTTCTTTCAACTTGTGACTCCCTCTGGAGCGAGCTGACAGCTCTCGTCACACCCAGCTCCTCTGCTCTTCATTTAGGGTGATCTGTGAAACGTAAGAGCTTGGACAGGCACGGGCCCTGGCTGGAACTTTTCCACGAAACGCTCCGTTCCCAGCCTCTGAGGAGCAGCAGAGGAAAAGCCCCTTGCAGGCAGAGCCTCCCGGCTGCGGTACCCACACGATCCACGCGAGGGAGAAGCCGGCCAGCAGAATGCAGCTCTGCTGGGGTCTGGGTGCTCTGGGTGTTGCAGCCGGCAGGAGCAGGGAGCTCCCACTGCGGCTGCCCCTGACCGGGGCTGAAATCAGGCCGTGGAGCAGACTTCGCAGCCCTCGTTGCCCCTGCCCCAGGTAGGGTCAGGCAGCAGCACCTCCAGCTGGGGGCACGTTCCAAACCGTAGCAAAGGATGGGGATTTCCAAAGCTGGGCTGCTCAGACTGGAGGAGAAAGCAGGCGGTGCAGGAAGGGCTGCAGCAGCCCCTCAGCTCTCCCCTGCTCCAGCCACGAATTGGGCTTCAGTGGATTCCCTCCCTCCCACCTCAAAGCCACAGCTGGCAAAGGCAGAGAGGGGCATGGAGCCCTGCCAGCCCTGGGGAGCCAGGAACAAGCACGCCTGGGAGAAAACCAGGTACACATCGTCCCAGGGCACAGATGTTGGCTGGGCTGGGAGCTCTCTGGAGAGACAGGGTGGGAAACAAAGGTGACTTATGCTCAGAAATGGCCAGCTTCTGCAGCTCTCAGGTTGTCTGCCCCAATGCCCAGAGCATCAGCAGCTTTGGAAGCTGTCGATGCACATTTATGTGCTTCAACAGCAAAAGGGTAGGGAGAGAACCCTACAGGAGGTCCACTTTCAGCTTGCAGGCAGTGCTCCCAGTCCTGCATCCTTACTCAGAGAAGTCCCGCTGAAATACAGACATCTGCTCATGTGATTAGGGGATGCAGGATCAGGCCTGCCTGCCAAAGAGGCTGAATCCCAAACCAGAGAGGGTGTCAGGGCCTCTGAGCATCATGAGACGCTCCTGCCTGGCCCAACAGGGCCAGCCCGAGGGCATCAGCAGGGAAGGCAGTCCCAGCTGGGGCAGCACGGCACGGCGAGCAGGGATCAGGCAGGGGACAAACATTGCTGGAAAAAGCATTACCCAGGCGGGGATGCTCCTGGTTCATCCCTGGTACGCCCATCTCGGGGATACTCCCAGCTCTTCAAGGAGGTCTTGAACACGCTGCCTTTCCTGCAGGCTCCCAAAACAGCACTGGGAGAACACAAGCCAACTATCTTTGGGCCAGTTCCCAACCTCTGTCTGGGTCTCCCAGCTACAATTAACATAACTTTAGGAGTAGCTGATGCCCACAAGAGAGGAGGATGAGCCCACTCTTAGCTCACCAGATCATTTTTAATTCCATTACATTAGTTCAGGGAGAAAAGGCAGTGCTTAGAAACCTTCAGTCGTGGAAGGCACGCAGCAAGAGGAAGGCCAGCCCCAGCCTGTGGGAGCAACCACCCCCAAAAGGCACCACAGCCTGCAGCCTTCAAGGGCAGACAGACTGCTGTGTGCCATGGCAAGGGGGGAGAACACCTCCTCCTTCCCGTGGGGGCTCCCGTGGGGGCTCCCGTGGGTCTCCCCCCAGCCCCCAGCCCCCTTGGTTCCAGCCTCCCACCCTCCCCCTGCTGTCCCCCCAGAAGGGACCCCCAGGACTCCCCATTTCCCAGCCCTGGCAGCCCACATCAGCCTGCCCCGGGCTGGGCCCTGTGTCAGGACTCAGGTTTGTCTTTGCAGATGGATAATTAGATTCCCTTTCCATTTCCTTTTCCTCCTGATGGTTTCTCTGCCTGGCAATTTCCCCACAGCCCTGCATGATCCAGCAGCATTAGTCAGAGGGAAATTCTGCTCCCTTCCTCCCCTGGATGTTTCTTTTGGTTCAATATAAACAACAGAGCGAAGTGCGCAACAGTTGGAGCATTTCACTGCAGAAGCATTTGTCCTTTTCAGCCTGGCAAACGCGGCTTTCCCTCCCACACCTGCACCCTGCTCCTTCTCCCCGAGTGGCACGGAAAATGCCTGATTACAATCCGTGTGATGGTGTTGGCAATTGGAAGCAATCGGCTAATCAGCGGGAATAAGCAACAAGCCAGGCTGGGGTTGCAGCGCTCCTCGGTTTCTGAGCAGTGGCGCAAAACGCTGCTTCAGGGCAGGCACGGGAGGCACACCTGCTTGTCAGCAGAGCTGCGAGATGTGCTCGGGAGAGGATCACAGCACACAACAGCAGGAAACAAAAAGCTGAAGAGATGGAGGAACCCTGAAAGCTGGGTAAAGCAGCACAGCTCGCTCGCAGCGCTCTCAGAGCACCCACAGACGGAGCACACAGGACGCCTGCCCTGCCCAGCCCTGCCTGGCCACCACGCAGCTCTCCAGGAGGCAGTGCTGCTGCCTGAAGCCCTGATGTTTGCTAAAGCATCCCCAGGACCCGCAGAGAGGCACAGACACAACACCTCCGCCCCACAGAGAGCAGAGCTGCCCTGCTGGGCCTTCCAGCTCCCCGCCGATCCCCAGCACCAGAGCGCACAGAGGCAGGCAGTCGGCTGCAAGAGAGAAGAGAAGGTCGGGGCTGCAAAGCAGCAGTGCCTGTGCTAGGTCCACGCTTTAAAGACAGTCACATTGACAGCCCGAGGCTTCCTCAGCTCCGGCCAATGGACACAGGCTGGGAACAGGGTTGTTCCCTTCCCTGGCTGCCACCCACAGCTGTACGGCCACCCCGTGCCCCCCGCAGGTCCCTGCATCCCACCAGGCTGCAGCTCGCGACGATGCCATCAGAATAACCACAATGGGAACAAGGAGATGCTGTCCCACACCTGCTGCCCCCTTCTTCCCCATCACCTTGCTCCAGCAGACACTAAGCTTGGATGCACCTCTGTGGCACAAATCACCGCTCCTCTGCCCTGCAGCGTGCCTGGAGATTTACACGTTGTTAAACGTGGAGATGGGAGAAAATGTCAAGTCACGGAAAATCTAAATCAAACAGTGCTGTCTGTCAGAGAGAATTTAAGGAAAGTTTCTTCCAGCCTTAAGAGTAGTAGTCAGGGACTGCTGAGCATTGCTTCTCCTTCCCAGAGATGCTGACCACTAGGGAAAAATATGAGGAGTTAGCCTGAGTGCAGTGAGACGGAGCTGAAGGCCCTCTGCCCGAACCTGAGCAGAGATTGTGCTGGGTAGGAATCACAGAATCACAGAATTTCTAGGTTGGAAGAGACCTCAAGATCATTGAGCCCAACCTCTGACCTAACACTCAGTCCCCACCTACGTGCAGGCTCACAGGGGCAGCTGCAACAGACCCCAGAGATATCGCTCTCCTGAGCAGACAGGGACCGAGCAGCCAGTCTGTCTGTCTGTCTGTCCGTCTCCCCAAAGCAACCTCACACATCTCTCTGTGCCAAGGCACACCTGGGACGCCCGGCAGCCCTCCCAGTTTGGTTTTGCTCTCAGGCTCTGCCACCCACCCAGGCCACCTCCCTGCAGGCACCAAGGCCTTGCTCCCAGCACCCAGCACAGCTGCACGAGGCACTCAGTGTCCTGCAGAGAGCGGGGGCTGACCAAGCTGTTCCCACATCTCCTGCTCTGCCCCCTACAAAGCCCAAAAGAATCTGCCACTGATGAACCAGGATCCCCAGATTAACAGCTCGGAGCAGAGTGGTGATAAAAACAGCAGCGAGTGGCACAGGGATGAAAACAGAATCAGTAGGAGGGAAGGGAGAAAAACTGCGTGCAGGGAAGCTTTGGCCCTGTCTGGCAGCTGAGCTACAGGACTCTGCCTCCTCCTTTTACCGTTTCCACCTGCTTCAGGAGAGAGCACCAGTCCTCTTGCTCAACGCATCTCATGCTTTGAAACAGATTGCTTAATTCTTGGCAAATTGGGATCGGCAACTACCCTTTTCCTGTGGTTACTGCTTCCTCTCTGAGCACACAGCATTCTCTGGAGCCAGCAGAGACCTCGTGCTCCTCAGCCTGCCCGCCCAGGCCCTGTGACTCCCCTCAGCCGTTCCTCCCCTTGGAAGAGCCGTGTCTGCGGCGGACTGGCCATCACGGCAGGGCACGCACCAAGCTCTCCTTCCCTTCTCAACAAAACCTCCAGAGTCTCGCTCAGAGGCAGCAGAACGGAGCTTTCTGGGGGAGCAGCTCTCCTCAGTCGGGATGGACAAAGCGCCAGGCCACAGCATGAGCACCGCGGGCGGCAGCAGCACTCTGTGAGGCCGCAGCAGTGACAACTGCTGGACAAAATGACCCAGAATCAAAGCCACGGAGCATCCAGCACAGCTTCACGGAGGGGATCCTTCCCAACGGGATCTTGTCCCACCGCCTCAAGCCCACCGCCAGCTCTCAGCCCACTTGCGGTGGTTTCGTGTGCCAGCTGCTGACTGCAGGAGACGGGCAGCTCTCAACGCCCTGGCGAGTGCCTCCTGCAGCCATGGCCATGCCAAACTCTGTGCCAGCACGGCACCGAAGCTGCAAGCAGTGATGGGAGAGGACCAGGGGAGGGCAGCCAGGGGAGGGCAACCAGGGGAGAGGACCCCAGGGGCAGGCCTCAGGGCCCCGTGAATGGCACCAGGCAGCCCAGCTGCTGAACACCACCATGAGAAGCCAGCAGCCCTGCCTCCTGCAGCTCCTCAGCCCCATGGGCAGAGCCCCCCAGGCTGCTGCTCAGCCCACCCAGAGCGAGGGCAGAGCGCGGGGCCGTGCCAGCAGGCAGCTCCCTGCCTTAGCACCGCAGCCCCAGAGCCGACAAACCTCGTGCTGCCGGCAGCGCCTGCTACAAAAGCTCCTTTGTTCCTGCCACGCGAGCCCAGCCCAGGCTGCTGCCCGGACACACCGCCTGCATTGTGCCCTCCTGACACAGGAGGCTGGCAGGGCTCGGAGGCTGCTCTCTGGCTGCTGCTGGGGCTCGCTCACAGGGGGTGCCGGGGGGCTGAGCCCAGGCAGGCAGCGAGCACCAGCGCTGCAGGGCCTCTGTCAGTGACAGCAGCACAAGCCTCCCTTGGGGCTCTGCTGACCCGAAGCCCTTGTCACAGGCACGCAGAGCTCCTCTGCCCCCCGGCTGGCCACACTCACCTGCCACTGCCCCGCCACGGCACGGGCAGAGCTGGGGGGTGCTGAGCAGAGGGCACAAAGGGGGCGTTTTAAAGCACGATCCCCACTTGCCCATGCACCTTCAGGCTGCTCCATCACGCACAGGCACAGAGACCTGCCTCAGGCAGAAAGGAGGAAAGCAGGACCGTGAGCTGCCATCCCCACAGTGACACTGCAGGATCTGCTTCCAGCCCCTGCTCCCACACAGTGCAAGAGGGGCAGGAGGGGAGCGGGAATGCTTTTGCTGGATCCCAAGAAGGGTTAAATTCTCTCTATTCAGCAATGGTGGGAGGGAATTTATCTCCAGGCAGGAGCCTTGATACCACCTGGGATGAAGCCAAGAGAAAACCAAATTCCTCCAGTGAACTTATCCCCCTCCAGTGCTGCCTACCCAGCCACAGGGAGTTTCCTCTGCAGCCACGCAGCCACAGAGACACAGCACTGTTTTTATTTTCCCAGCCGCAGTCTGCCACAGCCCAGCATCTCTTCGTTGGAGCTGGAGCCAGCAGACAACTAGGCTTAAGGGGAAGCGGCTGGACTCCCCCGCAGGCCTGGCGAGCCGGCGCTCCGAGGCTGCTGTTCCTGGAGCACACGGTCCCTCGCTGCAGGAGGAGCTGCGTTTGGCAGGGCAGCCCCAGCAGCCGGGGTGGAGCTGGCCTCGCCTCGCCGGACACTGGCGCGGTCCAAGGACTTCAGGCTCCAACTGTGCAAGAGAAAATCCCGGCTGTCTCAGGGGAGCAGATGTCAGGGCAGGAGGAAGAAGGGCCCTTTACCATGTCAGGAAGGAGAATCCTCCGGTAGGCTCTGCAAGCAGTGGCTGCCTGTGCTCTCCTCAGCTCCCCAGCACCGCCTGGGACCTGGTGGTGACCGCTCAGCTGGCTGCCCCCACCCCCTGCTCTGCAGGACGGGGCCAAGCTCTTCACCAGGAGCTACCCTGACACATGGTATTTCGAGCTGGGCCTCTTCTCCAACTGTCTTTGGACTCTGTGCTGTCATCTCTTCCTTCCAGAACGACCAAACACCCCACAGCCATCCCCAGCTCCCAGCACACTCGCACCCCGTGCCACAGCCCAGCACCAGCTACACCCCTGCCCCAAGCAGCGGGGCAGCTCGGTGCCAAGCAGCCCTAAATCCTGGCAAACGGGGTGAGATGCCAGGACCTCACAGGGAGAGGTCCTCAGGAGAGGAGGGGCTGGGGGCTGGCATGCTGTGGGACGTTAGATCCTACCCCCTACATGCCAAGAGCCCTCCACTGAGCGGGGAGCACCGGGCTCTCCCCAGACACTCAGTCTCTCGTCTGCAATGTTCAAAGAGCGATGGAAGCTGTGGTCGGAGCTCCAAACACCACTCCACCTCAGAGCTGGAGACAGATGAGGTCACCTCCAGGCTGAAATCACTTCCTTTCTCAAGCTGCTCAGAAGACTGTGCCACAGAACGAAAAGAGTGGGATGGGTGGGGAGGGAAACCCAAATCAGCAGAGCATGTTCCCCATTAAGAGCTCAACACTTCATTAATCTCTGCCTCCCAGTCGGCTGCCACCCGACCCCCCCCCCCCACCTCCCCTCCCTCCTTCCCCTGCAGGAAGGAGCCTGGCAGGGGCTGCTCTGACTTAAAGCCGGGCATGGCACAAGCTGCATGGGTCTGTGCCTGAGCCCCAGCTCCCCAAATTCCACCCTGGCAGGGCACGAAGGATTAATCACAGCCTAGTGCTGCCACAAAGCTCAGCCACACTGCTCCACCTCGTGCCCAGCTCCAAATTCTGACCTGCCCTGCAGCAGCCCAACTCCTCATCCCCAAGCACATGGTGGGAAGTGAGCCGTACCGCTACCGAAGCCATCCGCACCGAGCACAAAGCCCCGCAGTCTCTCCGGCACAGCCCCACTCTCCGGTGTCCATGGAGAACACACAGCCAGACTCGATCCCAGAACAGCTCCGTGCTGGGAACCTGGGCAGCGAGCACAGCACAGGCTGATCCCAACTAGTTCTAGAGGAGGTGGCAGACAGGAGCAGCTGAGGATCTACCAGGCTGTAAAACTGCTGCAGCCTCCAGACAGTGCTGCAGTCAGCTACTGGAACAGCACCATGCACGTGAGCTGGGCCACCATGCTGGCCACAGGGACAACTGGATTCTCACTTCACACCCAGCTCAGGCACCTCGAGGAACCAGGCAGCACGGGGGCATCCTCAGGACAGGAGCCTTGCAACAGCCGCGCTTGGCAGCAGCAACCAGAGGGACTGTTTGGTGGCATCATTTAGAAACACACTGACCACAGATGGATCAGTGTCTCAGCCTTGGAAGCGCTGAGCTTCCCACAGTGCCTCAAGCAGTAAGGGCCAGGATACGTCACGGTCACACAGCTCCTTCCTCTAAGGCCATGGTTTTGTCCCCTCACGCCAGAGTTTGCCCTGCAGAGGGAGGCTCTGAGGTTTTGTCAGCCCCTTCTAGAACTCCCCGTCTGCCATTGCGGTGGCAGCCACAACGTGGAAGGGGCCGTTTTGTGAGCCAATACCCATGCTGCAAGCCATGTGCTGTTCGGGCCCAAACCAGCTCCAGCCCGTGCATGAAAACGCACAAGACCTTGGTCCTGAACGTGTGCCACAGCAGTGACCGGCCTAAAGCAGCCCTGGGCAGAACTTCTTGCTGCCACAAAGTGATGGAGGTGCAACGGAGAGAGACGCAAAGGACCCTGTTGTGTGCACAGCTGTGGATCACGTGGCACTTATTTCTCGCATTTCCTACCAGCAGATAAAAAGCTGGCACTCAGGACCATTTGCTGGTTTCTCTAGCTCACACAACATCCCTGGAGCTGAACGGCCAGAGAAGTACGGCATGACTGCTTCTTCCTTTGTTCCCTGAACTTCTTCCAGAGCCCAACCCTGGATACCAACCAACCAAGAAGATGCTGAAAGCTAGAGCTTTCCCCATTGTGGGCTTCAGCCCTTCTAGAAGTGGTGGGCACCAGAGAAAGGAAACTCTTAAACTCTGGCTCCAGGCACAGAGAGCTGGGCTGTACACGTGGGTCTTCTTCAGCACAGACTAGCAATGAGTACAGTATGGGATGGGCACGTTTTGGTGCAGGAAGCAGCAAGATGTTCCCACCTGCCTGCATTCCCACCGGTTTCTTCCTGCTGGTTCTAGCCTCACATCTGTAACTTGGTAAGATGCCAGCAGAAGCCATCAACATAGCGAGGACCTGGTGGGGAAGCAAATATCCAACAGCCAGGTCACCTCGCTGGGACGATGAGCAGTTGCAGCCCTCCTACACAGCAGTGCCTGCTGGCTCCTATCAGGAGAGCTCCAGCAGCAGTGAGCCGAGCGTGCTTCACATCCCACTGCCCGGAGGAGCACCAGCACAAGGCAGAAACATGCCTGAAGTCAAACATTTGGGCTAAGGGCACTCCTGAGGCTCAAAGGAAGCTTCAGTTGCCGTGTGACTGACTCAGCCGCAGAGGAATGGAGCCACTCTTCCACCAAAGCAGCTGCTGTATATCCCTAAAATCACAGCCTCCAGACAGAAGCTCAGAGGTATCACGTCCTGGGCTTCAGTTCTGCCACCTCTGAAGCAGCTGTGAGAACCCACGTGGAGCACCTGCCCTTGGTGTGCCAGGGATCCTGCCAAGCCACCAGGGATCCTGGGCTCAGAGGCACCCAGGAAGGGCTGTGCTTTCACCCTACCCCCAGCCACCCTGGAGAGCTCTCCAGGCACTCACACCAGCGCTGGTTGCAGAGACCTCCTGCTTCCTGTAAGCTTCCCACTTCTCCAGTACTCAGCTGCTCCTCGTGTGCAGGATCAGGCAGACATTTTATCCACAAAGCAGCTGTACATGAATAACTCCACAAGTGAGAGCAGGCATGCACTAAATTCAGATTCAGAAATTTCATACATGTTTGTTTTGGTAGGGTTTTGGGGGGACACTCACTCAACATACAGGTAAACGCCATCCAGACTGAAAGCAAAGGCTTTGCTCAGTGCAGCCTAATAAGAACCAGGCTGTGCCATGCCTGAGGAACTCACGGATAGGAGGCTAATATACAAATACACACCCTGTACTTTCCAAACCTAAGCTTGTGGACAGTTGAACATTCTGGGCAGCAAGACCTGAGGCTAGGGAAGGGATGCTGTGAACTGTTAGTCTATTAAGATCAACAGAAAGTAACCTAATTCCAGAAAAATCCCGCTTCCCAGGCAAACCAGGCTCCCTCTCTGTGAAGGAATTCCACAGGCTCGAGGACATCAGTGCCCTGGCAGAGCTAGAGATGACGAAGGTTGTATTTTCCTTTTCCAGTAATACTTAGATTTGACTATACAAACTGTTCCCTTTGGAGCAGATCCTATTTCACTGTTTACACACAGCCTTAGAACTGGATTTTAAAGGTGAAAGCACCTACTCCCAAACGGCAGGGAGCCGCTCAGTACAGCTGCTACAGCAAACAGCTGCTTCGCTGCACTTCTCTCAGACTCTTTGCCCAGCCACCCCTGATGTCATTTCCTTATCCAGGAAGAGCAGGGCACAGGAGGAGTTCAACCAGGCAAGAATGTCAATTATCAATACAGCAAAAGGAAAGAGGAGATCTGCAACAGAAAAGCTTACAAGAGTTTTTTTTACCTGCTGTGACAAGTCAGGTGAAGCAGGGACAGGCACAGGGGATGCAGAAGCTTTCAGCCTCAGGGCGAAGCACTGCTGAGCTCTGCAGCCCAGAATTTATCATCTGGAGAGCGGATTGCGACCAGCTACATGCTCCTGGGGAGCACAGCCCCATGAAGAGGGTCCTGAGCCACAGCACAAAGGGCATTCCAGCCCCAAATGGCTCGCAGTCTGAAGCACACAAGAAAACTAACGGGTTATCCCATCAGAAACACACAAAATAACTACACTTCCCTCCTCCAGCTGTATGGAATGGTGCACATGTGGGGTGGGGATGGGGGGATTGATCCCTTCAGAGCCATTTTCCAAGAGCTAGGGCTCTTACTATTTTTTTTTCAGGCAGAGATGAAAGGGCCATTCAGAGCAGCCTGGAACCCGCCTCCTGCAGTATTTTCCTAGTTATTTTCCTCCACCAAGCCTTTTCCTGGATTTAATCCGGGGACCACAGCGCATGAAAGGCAACTGTAAGCCTGGCACCAGGTGTGTAAACTCCTCAGCAGCAGCTTGCTCATGGGAGATGGCGAGAGCTCCTGCTACACAGCAGCTGAGATCAGCTACAGCAGTGGGGGGAGAGCAGCAGCAGCCAGCTCACCAAGGCTGAGCCTGTAAAACTCCAAGGGTCCCTCGCCCCTCTCAGTTTCAAAGGACTTGTGCACTTTCATCCACGTTGACAGAAAGCTGGCCACAGATTTGTATTTTATTGCAAATTCCCCCAAAGATTTGCCTTTAAAATAACTATATTCAACAGTGGCCTTTGTGGAAAAGCTGCTGTTTCATCCTATTGTCTTTCATCTCTACGTCAGCCCAGACTGGAGGAACACGTCAGCCCCTGGTTAATCCCAAATACGCCTACAGAGGCACCACGAGTGGGATCGCAGTGCCGGGCTGTGGCCCAGGAGAGGGTTTCACAGACAGCACTGCCACACGGCCACCAAGCAGCCCTGGCGCTGTGCCACAAGGCCATAAGAGCTCCCTGCACTTAGCCCTGGGAACAAGAACATCGGAGCTGCTCTTATGGTCTTCCCCCAGAGGCAGGGGCTTACAACCCAACCCGGCCATTCTGGCAGATTTCAGAGGTAACTCAGTATAAAATACCACGGCCAGAGCAGGAAACACAGTTTGACCAGGACAGACCTGGAATACTGGGATTTTTCCAAGAAAATCTCAGGAATGGTATTTTCTACCAGATTTAAAGGCATTTTTCCTCTCTCATCATCAAAAAACACAGCCTTAGGGACAAACCTTAGCACAGAACTGGACTGTTGGAGACAGAGAGCTAAGCCCTAAACCTTGCAGAGGGTCATTAAAGGAAACACAATCTGAAACATCCTGCTCCACTCCTCCTCTAACTCTTTCCACCTTAAGGTACCAGTTTCTTCCCCCAAAATTGAGTGAAAAAGCAATCAAAAAAGGTTGGCACCCCAAATTGAATAACTAATGTCACTCTATCAGTGATACAACCCAATCGCACAGAATAATCAGGGTTCTCGATAGCATCTGTTCTTTCCAGATAACATTACTGTGGCTATTTCAGTCCTGACTGCCACTCTAATTTGCAGTTTATTCAACCAGAGCCATCAATATAATCTGTACTTGCCCCGCAGCAGAACTGTTAGCAGTGACTCACTGATACAGTCCTGATCTGAAGGAACAGCTCATTGTGAAATCCTCACTCCTGCGGATTTTTTTTTTTTAATGGATTGTTGATTTCATTTTTTTTCTGGGCTTCACCTGAAAATAACCAGAATGGTAAAGTGCAGGAGGTGGAAGATGGGGGACATTAATGGAACGGGCACTGGAAGAGCAGAGTTCGTGGAAATGTCACCTTTGAAGTGATTACAATGGATTTCTGGAAGCCAGAGAAATGAAACTGGACTAAAGAAGTTATTAGAGGAGACAAAGTCATTTGACTGTAAACGCTGCGGTTGTTGGACACACAAAGCGCAGCAATACCCAACGTCAGGAAGAACTTTGAGGCAATGAAGAGGAAAAATTGCATTTGCTAAATTGTGCTTTCCTATGAGGCAACCCAAAAGCAATGGAAACAGCCACACGGGTGAGAAGGACGAGTGGGGCAAGAGCAGCAACGCTCAGCTCAGGCAGGAAGCTCAGAGCCACAGCACGCCCTGTGCAATGCAAGCTCAAGGGAAAGCCACAGCAGGCCAAGAGCTCAAGTCACTCGCGGCCTTTTAATGGCCATGAACAGCTCTTGGGACCTGCAGCACAGCACAAAGTCAAAGCTCTGTATTTGTCAGATTCCAGGGCTAAACATCTCCAAGCAAATCCCAGAAGCAATGCTACATGCCCAACAGGGAGGGATCACCTTGGGCTCCCAGCCCAGGTTCAACTCCCTAGGCCAAACAGAGGTCTCCTGGGATTTATTTCCTGGAACCGGTTCTCGAGGCGTGTTTTGTGGTGGGATCTCCTCCTGTTGTCCCCTACATGCTCTCAGACTACACAAAGTCAAGCAAATCCCACAGTCTTGGGAGATAAGAGGAAAGCAAAATCTGTAACGAGAGCATTCCTGACCTATGCACAGGGTAACGCCCCCTCACCTGCTCGTCTCTGGAACCGACTGTTCCCACTGTGCATGACCAAATTCAGGGCCCAGCTTTAAGAAATTGTGATGGCACTCTTCCCTGATGTAATTCTGCTCTAAGCGGGGAAATATTTTTCTTTTCAGGCTCATTTACAAACCACTGCCTCAGGAATACAAAGCAAGACCTGCTTTCTCCACTGAAGGAAACACATGCTGGCCTATTCTCTGCACAAAGGAACATCCACGAGCTTTGCAGAGAAAAATGAGATGGTTCAGGAAGCTTTCAGACCAACCAGTCCCATGAGATCCCTCATTAGCAACCCCACACACACTGCACTGCTGCTACATGAAGAACAACTCCACCAGCACCAGCACTTGTTTACCAAGAGAACAATTCTGCTATTGACCGACACCTGCCCATGACACTATGGCCACGGGAGGAGCAGGAAGATGTTCAGATCACATCGGCCATTCAAAGTAGGCAGCAAAACGCCTGGCACTGCCTGGAGCCTTCCAGCAGCTGCTGAGGACTGGCCCTACCAGCTCAAACAGAAAGGCTTTCACTGACGTTAATGAGAGCTGCTGGAAATAATGCCACCACACAGCTAGGAGATGGCAGGCAGCCTTTCTGTTCGAGGACCAGCAGCCCAAACAGAGCAGGCACTGAGGAAGAGGAACCCTGAGCTCCATCCAGTTGGTTTTGGTTTATTTAAACTCCTCTGAAGTCAAATGCTGTGAACCTAGCATCAGCTGAGCGTGGTGGGGCAGGCCAGATAAAGCAAGTGACAAGGACACGCTCCTGCTCACAGCAAAGTCAAAAACCTGTCCTGCTCGTAGGAGCGATGTTTCTGAGGATCCCAAAAAGGTCAGTGTGCCAGTGCTGGGGTGCACACGGAAGACACACCTCTGACTTTCTCACCTCTGTGGGCCTGGTGTGAGCTTCTGAAGTGTCAGGCTTCTGGCAGACTAGAGCAGATCCAGAGCATTCGGCTGCTCGGTGGACCTGGAGTCCTTCCCAAGCATGTGCCTGGATTAACTGCCCAGAAGAAGCACCAAGTCCTGTTAAATAACTGTCCTCTCTAATACCTGCTTCCCTCATAAATATGCGCTCTGCCAAGGGCTCCTTTCAAGGGAAGAAGAGCTCTTGAAAGTAAGCAGACAACAACAACGGTATTAATCTCAGGAGCGAGGCATGAGCAGCTCCCCTTCTGCGTGCTGCAGCCAAGGGAGGCAGAGCACTGCTCCAGCCACGTCGCTGACACCACCTAGGCAGTGTCAGGACTGGAAGTGCAGCCTCTCGGAGACAGGAGAGCATCTCAGCATCTCTCTTTCTGCCGTGATGACACACTCCTGCTCCCCTCTCAGCGCTGTACAGTCACAGAGCAGGGCTTTTCTACAGGCCAGCTGTATCACTCCATTTAACCCCCTCAGCCTTGGCTCAGCCCGCTCCCCAGAAAGCAGGATGAACACCAGCTCCCCAAAGCCTGGGTTCTTTTTCTTCTCTTACTGCCTGACCAGCTGGCACCAGCTCCTCTGAGCAGCACGAAGCTCTGAGAATTTATAGGGTCCTAAAAGCCTGAAACCTCTCTGACATTTTTTATGGTGGGCTTTGAGCAGAGAGAACTTACTGTTGGTCCACGTGGACATTTCCAACACCGTCCATCTACATTTCCAGCACTTCACACCACCTAACTCCCAATGCAGAGACTCAGGAGAGCTCCAAACTACACAGAAAACACAACTGGGGGACAACGTGGGTAGGACAGGCAGACAGCAGCTGCCCAACTTTGTGAGTCATATTTCACCTGGACATATACTTTACGTAGTATGTAATTTATTTAGAAATAAAAGCGGATGGCAGGCTGCAGGCTTTAAAGAGACTTCACGTGTGCGTGTATCACGGCAAGAATGAGCTCAGCACAGCAGGCAGGATTAGAATAGTTCCCACACTGAGGGAAAAGCCAGGAGACATTACAGAATGCGTGGAAAAAAAAAAAAGTGAAGTGACTCGTCTGGGAAGTGATCTTAAAAATAATTGTAACACAAACTGAAGCATTAAAAGGCCTGGTCTGCTCTCGTGTGTGCTCACACAGCTCTGAGCATCAGGGGTCTGCAAGGCAAAATGAAACAGTCACCGGAGCACAGCCCACGTCTGCACCGCCAGGGGCTTCGCCTCACAGAAAGCAGAAGGCAGACGCTGAGCCCTTGGAGCCTCTTTTCCCACAGGCGGAGGGGATCTTTTCTTCCCCTCCCTTGCTTCTGCACTGAGAACGTCCAGAGGTCAGCGGGACGGGCTCGCTCCCCGTGGCCGCTCTCCAGGAGCTAGCACTCAGCAGCCCGCGGTTTATTTGCTCAGCCTGCATTCCCAGCTCCCGCTTCCCCGGGGCCAGGAGTCATTCTGGGAGAACGGCACCAGCTGCCCTGGGTGGGGTGAGGAGGAGACAGGCCATCCCCGCTCCGTGCACACACCCTGGACACTCTTGATAACACGCTTCAAAACAAACGGGGCACTCCCAAAGTTCCCAGGGAGAGCAAAGAGCTGAGATGAACAACGCTGGCAAGCGCAGGACCTTGGCTCTCCTGCTCCAAGCAGTCACCCCACGGGGCCGCAGCAGTGGCAGGCAGGGACGGGTCAGCCACCACCCTGCTCCCGCCTCCCCACCAGCTAACTTCAGCGAGCACTCCAGTCCTGCCGCAGGCTCTCCCTGCTGTCAGCAAGCCCAGCTGTGGGGGGAAGCAGCACAAGCTGCGAGAGAAAAGCTGGAGATAGAGCTTGTACCAGGGGCTGCCCGCCTCTGCCTGGCTCCCAGCTCCCCTGCTGCCTGGCTGCCACCTCCAACTCCCGAGTACGCACGGCAGCAGGAGATCCTCCGGCACACCCGGCTTGTGCAGTCCTTGCCGAGCCTCCTCAGCCCTTGCTGGCACAGCACTGGGCGGATGCAAGCTGCACCCAGCAAGGTTTCTGCCATCTCAAGCATCCCTGCGTTGTGCTGTCCTGCACGGCACAGCTGCATCTCTCTTCCAGAAATTAACTTCAGCTTTAACTTCTACCCCCTCTCATTTTTATTTATTTATTTATTTTTTTGATTTCAGGAGCAGACAGTTGTACTAAAGCTAAACAATCCTCCTCCCACTCTTGGCATCACACCCTTGCAGATGCTTGCGCAGGGTTTCACTTCCTCTTGGCCAACACTTGGCCAAGCTTTGCTCATCAGCAAGCCGGGCCCTGCAGCCCTCCGGTGCTCTCCTCCCAGCACGCAGCCGCTGTGGCAGCGCTCGGGGTGCCACACGTAGGTAGGGACTGGGAGTGACAGGCCGAAGGAAGGCACTGCAGTCTGAAGCTGAGCGTCAGCAAGCCATAAGATTCCGATTAATGAGCTGGAAATACACTCCTAGAAGACAGGGAATTAAGAATGCTAATCTAGTCAGGCCTCAAAACATAAAGGGCTCTTACTTGAATTGGGAGCAGCAGAAGATGTCTTTGGCTTTCTGCGGTCCAGCTGCTCTGGGTAGCGTCACACAAACAAGTCCTTCCCCTCAGCACACCCAGTGCCACCTTCCACTGCTCACTTTAAACGATTTTTCTGGGCTAGCAAGTCACGGATGACCAGCAGCACACACGCTGATGAGGAGCACATGTTCTGGGATGCGATCCCAGCCTTTCTGATACACCACACACAAATCCAGCTCCCGAACATCCCTGTGGGAACGAGATGACTGCAAATCTCTTCACTGCTCCAGGGACGATTCTTTGGGACAAAAGGAATGCGTAACAGCCGACAAACATTTTTCCTGTGCTTCGAGGCTAACCACACTGTAGACATACACACAGAGACAAAATCCAGCCCATGTGGAATTATTCCAGTATGCTGTGAAACAACTTGCATATGCCTCACAAAAATCTGAAGTCACACAATGTATTAGAGACGTCGCATATTTCCTTCAGAAGTTACGGAGGGTTGCTCTGGGAGATTTCACTGTCCCAAGGAAATCTCTGCCTGGGGCAGGAAGGGGACAAAGACCTAATGCTGGTCAGGCAAGAACTCTGTGTGGGTGAGCAAAGAAGGTGCACTCCAGTTTGTACTCTGCTATCCAGAAAAAAAGTAGCACAGCAGTCACCTGAACTGGAAGAGCAATGAGAGAAACCCTCCTGGCTTACTTAGCAGATATCTCAGCAAGAAGTGCTCGAAATGTTAAAGATGGAGCCAAGCTCTCCAGGCAGGGACTCAGCACACATGGGCTCTGTCTGACAGCAGCAGCAGAGCAACAGCAGCCACCGCTACGGCAGTGGGGTGACACAGGACTGCCGGGGAAACCCCTCGGACTGAGTATTTAAAACTAATTCAGCAGAGCTCTAACACAGCAGGGACCCAGCCTGGCACAGTGAGCGACCAGCTGGCTGAGCACAGAATCGTCCCTGGGTTCCCAAGACGTCCATGTCACTGGGCACATAACAAACAGCAACTCAGGCCGAGACAGGGCAGCTGCACGGGCTCCAGCAGACGGCACTCAGGCTGTTCCCCTCCAGCCTTGCTTCCCCTCGGATCTTGCAGCAAAGTACCCTCTGCTCGAAGGGCAGGACAGGGCTGTGACAACAGCCTTGCATCTATTTCCTGCCAGGACAGTCCTGCAGAGGATAGCACTGGTGTGCAGCTGGTATTATTCCTGAGAGCATTAGGAGGTTGAATGAGACTCTTTGACTTTGAAGACTAAAAGCATGCAGGGACTGGGTTTCTCCTTCATTTAGGCAGCAGCAACGCTTTCACCTCTGTACCTACGAACTGCCTTTGATAAGGCCCCAGCAGGCTGCAACCCAGCGGCTGAGCACCAGTGTCACAAGCATCTCTTGGGGTTAAACGAACTGCTACCTCGTTAGCATCAGCGAGGATCAGACCACAACAACTGCCACACATTGGGCTAACATGCCCAAAATGGCCCTGCCCAATTCACATAAGGGCAGCACAATTTTGGACACACACGTAAGTAGCCAAGCAGTTCGTGGAAATTCAAGGGACAAAAATCCCCGCGCAGGAAACATTTACTTCTCCTTTTCAGGAACTGCAGATTGCTACTCGCACTGAGAGGGCCGGGGCTGGACCCCTCCCCAGCCCTGTACTGGTGCCCATTTCATCCATTTGGAGCATAAATAATTGAAGAGAGAAAACAGCAGCAGGAGGAGGCAGGCTGTGCCCAGCTCTCCAGCAGCCCTGTTTCACCATGCAGCCCATGTCCTGACCTGCTTTTACAGCCCTTTTCTAAGGGCAGGCAGAAAAAAAAGGGGAAAAAAAAAAAAAAAAAAAAAAAGAAGTCAAAGTGCCCAGGATGGACTTCCCTCCAGAGCCCAGAATAGCCCATCTGTGTGACGCAGGGGCCTCCTGCAGCAGGCCTGTTTAGCCAGATGCCCAGCAGAAGGACAAGTAGGGCTGAATCTCTCGACCTGCTGCAGTCCCACCCAGCTCCTGACACACTGTGCTGAGCACCGAGCCCTTGCCCAGTGCGGAGGGCAAGGAACCAAGCTTGCCTTTTGAAATGGGCCAAAAACAATGAATGAAACACACCAGGCTTCTCACAGAGAAGTAAAAGTTTCCACCCCTATGCTACGTCTGGCCAAGATACACTGGGGCAGCAGAACCACAAGCAGAGATGTGCTGCTTTAAGACCTTTTCCAGTGTTTAGCTCTAGATGCTGTGACTAATTTGCTACTCCCTTTCTGGCAGGCACATATTGGTGGCCAGGATGCAAGACCACTACTGAAAAACACAGGTTGGAAGAAGCACTAACATGGAGAGTCAAAGTGAAGCAGCCTCACCCAGAGCCATCAATGACACAGTGAGAGACGATCCAGCTGTGGGGAAACAGCCGCGTGCCAGATCCAAACATCATTTTGCTTTCTCCTAGAGAAAAAACCCTCACCACAACCACCCCATCCGAACCGATCCAGATCACAATGGACTTGTGCACAGGAACACAGATCCCTGTTACCACTCCCAGTGACTCAAAGAATCACAACTACAAAGTCATAGGGTTAACCCTGAGAAAATTGAAAAAGCCTGTAGAACTGTTTCTCTTCCAGGTTCTGTTTTCTCTACAAGCTCAGGCACAAGAAAGCAGAGCTTTCGCCACATCACAAGATTATGATAAGAATTATTTTAAGGAAAATACTGAGGTGAAAGATAAAAATGCTGCAGCCATGTAACACAGGTATGAATCCTCCAGGCTGCTCCAGCCCAGAGTTGGAGGCCAAGATCTGCCCAGCAGCAAGCTGCTGCACACGGGAACCGATCCTCGCGCAGAACATTTCATCAGGTATTGCACAAAATTCAGCTAATCTATTTTAGTCTCATACACGCACACTGAAACTGAAGTCACGCTAAGGTCATCCTCAACTAGTTCAAGACACAGGAGTCACCACTCCTCCCTCCTCCTAATCTGCTCTTTGTCATGAGCAGCCACCTGCACCTGCAGCGTGTCACGGGCGGCATCTGGAAGTATCTCTGGTACCTCTGCACTACATGGAAGGAGGTTACACAGTTCTTGTAAGCCCACCTGAGTTTTTCTCTCCATAAACACAGTAGAAAAAAGGAGAAGGCGACAGCTCATATTAGCAGGGATTGGGGGATTTCCATCAGCCAAAGGTATCTGGTAGGCAAGACTAGGGTGAAGGTTGACCTTAAATTGTTGCTCTGTGTTGGCACGTTCACCATTTTAGATGAGACATCTCTGCTTTTGTAATATATCTACACCACTCCAGTAACAATGGAAATCACTGATTATTTTTTTTTTTCCCTAAGAAGAAAGCAAAGAAGTTATGCATTTTGAAGACATAAAACCCAGAATCTCAAAAAGAGAGACAAATGCACTAAATTCAGGAGTTCTCAATACCCAGGCTTGCACTGAAACCATTCCTTAGCCAAACAACCTTTTGCACAGCATCCTCTTTATACACTGTACCCCCTACATATATTTTTAGTGACAAGCAGATCACTTCAACATATGCTTAAGAGAAAAAGACCAAGCTGAATGCAGAAGGCACAGCCCTGTAATTTCAAACCCACTGAAAGAACTGGATCCACCAGGTAGTCTCTGCTCCCACACCCAAACAGCTTTGCAAGTTGATGGGGTGGAGAGATCAACTTGGGAAGGAGAGGTTCCCATCCTCCTGATTTAAAGAGAAACAATGACTTCAAAGGACTTTAGAGACACGGGCCTGAGTGAGCAGGAGCCAGCTCCAGAGACACGGCAAGGTAACACCCCAAACAAACACACGCCAACAACAAGAGCTAGGAGGCACGTTCTGCAGGAGCGTGCCAAGAGACTCCAGTTTAACTGGGTATTTAGAAGGTTTCACCTGTACTCCTCCCACAGCGATACCCTGGGCTTGGGCAGGGTGTCCTCAAGCTGCACTGCCCTGTTTGGTACACAAGTCAATACAGTCTTGCGACAAATTGCTAGGTTTCCCTTACCCATGGCCTACTCTTATGCATATGGGTTATTAGCCACTGCCTCATCTGCCTACCCAGCTTCACCACGAGAGGCTTTCCCTCTTAGAAAGCTCTCCAAGAGTACGTGAGTTCCTAGGAGAGAAACCATCCCGATTTGACAGGTGCTGAACCAAGGCTGATTGGTGACACCATGCTCCTTGCTGTAGAGCTCTGGACCAGAGACTGATTTCTCCTAGTCCAGGGTCCCAAAGCAGGGTCCTTCCCCTTGGAACGTGGGTGCTCTGCGCACGGACAAACCTCCCCTGACTTCAGTGGCACATGAGTTCAGAGCCAAACACACTGAAAATCAAAGGTGAAGAACCTGAGAAAACCGGAAAACAGGGACAATACTGTTATTTTCTATTCATAAGTGGTAGCCACGAGGAGCCAAACCCACAAATCAGAGTCCCTTGGACCCAGACAATGCATCAGCCCTGACTATTATCTGAGGGAAGATGAACGCACATTCTTTGACACCACACTGTTCCTGTTCTTTTGACTCAGCAACTCATTAACATTATTACTTTATTGACAGCTATCCTGCTTACATGCAACCTATTGTACTGCCATCTCCTTAGCTTCTATAACATTTTTTTTTTAAATGATTCAGGCAAGAATTGCAGCTTCAGTCAATCCTTTAAAATTGGTACTTGCTGCCAGATGCAAGAGGATTGGAAAAAGGTGGCACAGGAAGAAAATCCCTGCTCTTGAAGGATGCTAAATAAGGCTATCATTTGTGGTTTAGTACGTTCACTCTTGTTTCAGCAGATTGCTTTGTATTCACAGCTTGGTTTCCCTCCACCATCCGCAAGTAACACAGCTGGCACAAATTCATAATTCACCATGCGCTGTCACTAGGACCTGCTCTACACTCAGCAGAAAACACAGGGACACACGCACACACCTCCGGACTTGAGGAAAGACCAATTCTGTGCCAGAAGAGCCTATGCCATCCTGCAAACACACACACTTTTGGGTATAGTCTCCAGCCCACTCTTGCCTATAAAGCATGACAAAAGCCTTTAGGAATTACGATAACATCTACACCAAAGTACTCTGGTATCTACTGCTCTTCTTACTCTGGGGATCAAGCAGAACGGAGCCCTATATATAACCTGCTTCCCTCTTTGTTTAAGGACAAATAAGCTAAAGAGCAGCGTGATTTTTGGGTCACAAATCTCCTCTTCAGTTCCCAACTTACCCTGATTTTTCTGTAATTTCAGAACACAGCCTGCATTGTTCCCCTCCAGAAATAAAAAAAATGTGGAATAACAGCAATATACTAACAAATAGCTACAAGATGCTAGTAAAGCTCCAGTAGCTTGAGAAAAACATGCCTGATAAGACCCCATTATCCCATTACCGCTAGATTTACTTTGTTCCTCTCACCACTGCAATCAGCAGCTCACAAAACCACACACGTGTCTTTTCACAGACAAGCGCCCCAGCCTGCGCTACAGGGAAACACCATTTCTTGCAGCGCCTGGGTGAACGCCTAAGCTGCTACAAAATCAGTCTGCTTCTTTGTGCTCCAGAAAGGCTGTGCAGTACCACTGCCTTGGCAGGTAAGGTGTTTGCTTCATGAGGAATTACAGCCCCAGACAGAAATAAAGCCGACCCCAAAACAAGTGCAAGCCAGGCTGGGAATGGGTGGATTTCTTCCTGCTGCATAGCCCCACTGCACTGCCCTGCTGTGTCAAGCATCGCCTCCATCCCTACCTTTGTGAGGCACAAAAGCTTTTCCAAGCTCATTTACAGCAGACGCTGCCTACAGTCATGATGACGGGTGCTAAGGAGCACATGGTACTCTGCTGCTTACCCCTTACACAGACATTCAAGCCCAGCAGAGAAAAATTCTCCCTGTGAAACACCCTAAACCCCTCCAAATACAAAACGATGAACCAAAAAACAACCGATGTCATCTGATTGCATCACCCCCTCTATCTCTCGGGGACTCAGAGACATGCCTGCAAAGCGAAGCAGATGTTCCCTAACGCCCAGCAAGGCGGTGATGTGCTGCGCCAGCGAGGAGCGGCTGGGTCAGTGCCTGCGCATCTGTGCTGCGGAGGGCACAGGGAGCGATGGGCGACGTGCGCCTCATGCTGAGGAGCCTCCTCCAGCCCCTGCGCTGCCTTTCTGCATCCGAACCTCCTGGGCGCACCCAAAGGAGAGAAAGGGAAGAAAGGAGACCCCATCCAAAGCAGGGGAGGGGGATGAAGCAAAGCAAAGGCGCGTTCCCCGGATGGACCCAGCTCACCTACCTGCTTCTCCTCTGCGGGGCGCATCGATGCGAGCGGGGCAGGCGAGGGCGGGATGCCCGGCAGCGGGGAGAGAAAAGAAGAGAGAAGGGGCCGTGAGGTGAGGGATGGCTTCGTGTGTCCCCCCCCTCCGGCCCCGGCGCCTCACCTGGGTTGAGCAGCTTGCTCTTGTAGCGCATGCCGGTGCTCATGGTGCCGGGAGCGCCACCAGCGCGGGGCTGCCGCGGATGGGGCCGGCACAGCCCGGCTCGGCTCGGCACGGCCCCGCCCCGGGTGAACGCCCCGCGCCCGGCCCCCCCCGGGAACGGTGCCGGCTCCCGGGCACCGGGGAAGAGGAGAAAAGCAGCGAGAGGAGCTGCTGGGGGCGGAGGGGAGGCGGCGCCGCAGCCGGCGTCTGCCCAGGGCCGGGGGAAGTCCTGGCTCCCGCCGCCAACCTCCCGGAGCGCAGCCGGGGCGATGCGCACCAGATGCACAACGCGCGGCCCCTCTCTGCTGAGCCCTTGTAAGAATAAGGCTGGGAGTTATTTTAGGTGAAAGCTGTCGGTACTGCTTTAAGAGGAGGCAGGAGAGAGCTGGAGTGAACCTAAAATGCTCCAAAAGCGGGACTAGCCCACGGTTTAACAGCTCCAAGGGACCTCAGCTGAACTGTGAGGGGGCAAATGTGGGGAGGGGAAGGCTCAGGAAACCCAGCGCCTTCCACCAGCTGCCACGGCTGCAGGAGGGCTCATCTCTTCCACCTTTTGAGGTCAGGTAAATAGTCAGACTTGAAACTTCTAAATAGAGGACAGGACAGCCCTGGCACGGTGATGGCTGCACAAGCACAAGGACAGGGCCCTGCCTTAGCACAGAACTGACACCGATGCCACAACGCTAACTTTTCACACCCCTATGGCCACCCCAGCATCTATCTTGTCATGTCTTCCACCTGCTCACTGAAAGCACACCTCACATCCCAAAGCAGAAGTTGGCAGTCCGAGGCATGGATATTTTAAAAACCCATTAGTTTGTTCCCAGCTTGCTTTTAGCCATTGATTCAAAGCATCAGAGAAAATATTTCATGTAGCTGTTAGCATATTTCCTCTATTTTAAATACTAGACAGCCACAGACCATTAGAGACTCCACACCACAATTAAAGGCACCAACAATCCAATGGGCCTTTCATGAGTTGTATAATAGTCTGCCACAGTGCTTTAAAACTAATGAAGACTGAAAGGACTGCAGTTGCCTGTTTCTTGATCCTCCTAAACAGAGTCATTAAAACAGTTACCTGCGGGTACTTTGTCCCACTGCTGGCAAATATTTGCCTGGAGAAGGCCTGGGTGGAATTCACAGAGAAGAAGGGATTGTCTTCCACAGCCGGGGCACTGCCAACGCCAACAGAGTGCAAATGGAAGAACCAAAATTAGGCTCTCGTCAGAGCCATCTCTCCAGAGATCTTCACAGCAGCAGACAGCTTAACAAACACATCCCCCTTTCAGCTCTGAAGTATTTTAACAAAACCAAGTTCAAAAGTAACTGAAGATTAACATCAGACAGTATCAAAGAAGTGACATAAGAATTAAGTCCATGTAGAAAGGAAAACACTCAGGTAAGGTATCAGTAATATTGAGTCTGGTTTGGAGACAAAATGCTCCAGCTGGAATGGACAATCCAGAAGGAGGCACAGACTGATCAGGATCAGTGGCTGCTACTGGTCAGTAAGGCTTCCCACACCTGAATTGTGACACTGATCCTAGGTGCCTTGCTTTGAAAAGAGAGGGGGGAAAAAAAAGCTCAATTTTTAATAAAATTAAAAACAAGATGCTTTTGAAAGCCTGCTTCCTTACTGTGCCAGTTTCTCTTGAAAGAAGAACCTTTCATGTTACCTTTGCTTAAAAAACTACTGCAGTCTGCAACTAAAAGTCTTGGTTTCTCAGGAAGGGTGTGGCTGTCCTGGCTTTCACAAGTACAAATGGACAGCATCATTTTAAGAAGGTTGCAAAATATGATGCAGAACTCTGGAAGAAAACCAAGAAAGGCAAACATAATTGTGCACAATTAATGAGAAAAAAAAATCACAATTAAATCTCTCACCTTGGCCCTCTTGACAGACATGCTTAAAATTCAAATCTCCGTAAGTCCTGCAGAGGCTTTGCATCTCACAACAAAGCTGTCACCTCAGTTCTTCTTTCAACTTAATACAGTAGCCAAGATAACAACATTACGTCCATTATATGCAGTTTAACTCTGAACACAGGCCAGATACACTTCCCTGTGATGCAAACTTTAAGTCTATCCTGATGAAACAGTCATTGCTAGACAGCAGAATTAGGGCTAATACCTACATGAAAGGCGCTCCAATTTAGTACAGAAGACAAAGTATCTTAATCCCACATTTGCAAGATAATTTGCACTTACGTGTATATAATACACACAAGACTACAGAAGCATGCAAAAGAGCTATAACGACATACAGGAAACAGCAACATTCATGAATTTCTACACCAAGGTGCGTGATCAGATTTTCCAATGTATTTACTGACCTAAGCAATGTCAGAAGATGCCTAATGGACTTTGCAAAAACAGCTAAAAACAACAAGAAACACCCCAAAAATTCAACTTTTTCCACATCCATACATTTATTACAAAACCTCAATGAAAATTAGTGTCATGGTATATAAAAGGTTCGGTACATGCCATCACTCAGCTGAGAGAAAAATGCCTGTGGCAGGAATTCTTGCAAGCAATACTTGAGACCTGAAGACATCTTCAGAGGCATCCACAGAAATCTCTGGCATGCATAGTGTTCACAATATTTTAAGGCACGATGATTTAAAAGAGCCAGCTTCTCTGCATCACTGGTGTATTGTCCGTGTTTGTATATTTTCTCATACATCACACAAACACAAGTCACCAGAGAGGAAGCTTAAAAAGTAATTGGATCAGAGAGAAAGTTATGAAGAAACTGATACAATACAGAATGGCTTAAAATAGCAAGTGAAAGTTACGATACTGTGCAAACACATACATTTACTGTAAACAGGCCACAAAGTCTTTTAGAATTAATCACAAAACGGTTCAGAAGAATCTAGCAGATAAACGATTAACTCCTTAAACCCAGCACAATGACTAGCCCAAACAGCGTACTCTATGCATTTCTGTATCAAAAGGTATAGGAAGGATAATAAAAACACATTGATAAGTATGAAGACAGTGTTACCAAAGTACTCAAAAAAAGATACAATATAACTTGATTAACATTGAATATATAAAACAAGCAGTTTTACAACACAATCTTCAGACTTTGTGTTTGTTTTAACGCAGGTCTTGATCTGCGGCATCTTGCATTTGAACGTTACCACTTGGTCAAAGAAAACAGAGCACCCATCCACTTAGAGAAGTGTATACTGCTGTGAACGAAAGCGGAAAACAAAGAGCATTAGAACGGACAAATTCTCAGCACCGGAGCGTTTTTGGCATTCTGACCCCTCCTAGCAAACAGCGTAACGCAGGGAGCAGGGCACCAAGTTGCTGCCGCAGAGACCTGCGCTAGGACTGGATCAACTGAGCTGGCTGATGACTACGGCAAGTTCCTGACGCAGTTTGGCCCCAGATATTTATCACAAATGTCTAATAAAAGCATAAACAAGAATCTATTTTTAGTCGCATACTTTCTTAGGCACCCACACTCCCTCTAGCCTGTGAGAACACGAGCACTGTTAGGGCTCATCCAAACAGTAACACAAGAGATCAGCCCCTGCCGCCTGTTATGTGAAGCATTACTCGTGATGACAAAAACTGAATTGAAAAAAATACCATCTAAACATGGCTAAAAATAAGCAGCAAGATTAATATTACGTATGAACACTCTTATGACACTGCTTAGGTAAAACAGGAAAGCATTTTCCCAAGGCTTCATACAGCAGCACTGATTGACATGGCTGGAGGCAGGGATATTGAGCTACCACTTCAGAAATGACCAGTTCTGGATGTCTTTGCAGTCACTTGCCAATTGAAAAGGCTGCTACCAAGAAAGCAGAATTCCAGCTTCTCCTGAAAATTAAGCCCTGCTTAAAAAAGCCGTGGCAGGTTTAGAAGTTGGGAGACCCCTCTGGTTCTCTAGTCCCAAAAGTACTTATTCACAAGAGGAAAAAACAGCTTAATTGAAACATTCATCTGGATGGAAATAAAGAAATACCCTAGAAAACATTGCTGTGCCAAGAAAAGTACGGTGCAACACCCATCCAGACTGCACTTGCTGATTACAGTTGGGATAACAAGGAAAGGAAGCTGACAATCGGGGTCCTTTGCTGTTTATGTATTGAAAAAAATTCCCACAGTGAGAATGGCAGTTACCTAACATCTCAAGTAGGCCATCACTTCACGTAACCAGAACAAGCAAGGCAGCAGTGAGCTTTAAAGCCAGAGTCCATGCATTGCTAACCACATTCAATATTCAAATGCAAAACTACCCTCATGCTACACTGTTAGGTCAAATATGAAAAAGAAACTAAATTCCTGATAGGAAGAATAGGAAGGTATATCAAGAGGAGGTGGTAACTGATTTCACAAAAAGACGGGAGTTCCCAATAAACATGAAGGCTCTGGTTATAAGCACAAGTGTGTCGGTGTTACCAACATCAGCAATGCAGCATCTGTTTTTGTTATTATGCTTGTGGAACATCACTGGGCAAAGTATGCTTGTGTGTTTTCAGCGTGGATTCACTTCACTGCTTTCTTTCTAATCTCCTCATGATGCAATACCTTATGAGACATTAGGTTGGTATTGTTCATTACAGATTTTATCTCCACTTTTATGCATTAAGACTCCCCCATACGTGTCTTTATTAAATGCCTCCACCTGCAACGTGAAGCCCCACCGTTATTTGATGTAACGCAATAAACATGTTTCTGCAGTATGCCACTAAAACAGAACCAGAAAGGAGCCTAGCTAGCACTGCATACACATGCACCCTGATGCACATCTTCAGAACACTTATTATCCTACATTTGTAAAGGTTTCAGAAGACTTTGGAAGGAACAGGCTTGTTTTGCCCCCCTTCGGTTGCTTCAAAGGACACCACTGTAACACAGGGCAGCTTGACACATCTCCCCCTAGAGTCCTCAGTTCCCAGGGAGGGAAGTTTTATAACCAGTTACATTTTCTTACTGACCTAAATTCTTTTTCTTCAAGTATCACCCATTTTATGTTGCAGCTACAACCATTTTGCTTTCCAACCCCTAGCAAGAGCTTTGAGAAATTGAGTCTTTCCACAAGGCTTGCTTTATAGTGAAACCCTGGAGCTTCTGTATCAGAAAAAAAATAAAAAAAACACATCTGGAAACTTTGTTAGAACTCCTGGAAAAACAAAACCATTAAGTACTAGATAAAACCAATGTCCTGTTGTTTGCTACTTTTGATTCATGTTGTTACAGCCTCAGTTTGGGTTATAGTTAAATTTGTCATTCTCTGGTGAGTCCCATGCTTCAAGTTTGTTCCATTTCCTTTTGCTAGTCTGTAGCAACACCTTTTATTTCTCCATAATAAATGCCATCAGCCAACTATACAGTTACAAAACCGGCTTTTGAACTGTTTTCCAACATTTATCAGTTAATTTAATGTGCTAATAGGCTTAATGTGCACTGAGTCACATATATATGAGGCTCCAAGCTCCACAACTATTACAAAAGTTTCTCTGAAAATGCTTATGGAGTAAAAAGCTGCCTGAAGCATTTAGAGGCCCACCACGATAACACGTCAGGCCTTGGCACAGCCCTAAAAGGTCTGTGTGCTCCCCTCCTTGGCCTGCTAGTGCCTACAAAACTCCAGCAGTGAATGCTTCCCTTCACCCTCTGCATCCAGTGCAGAGTGTCACTGAGATATAATAAAAGGTGGAAATACTTCATTTGTATCATTCCTGAGAAATCAAGCCTTTCAGAAGCAGGAATGCAAGGTACCACTGCATATTCACAGGAACTGTGCATGTCACTGCACTGTGGCCTTAATCTTTCCCAAGGCATCTACATATTAGTAAAAAAAAAAAAAAAACAAAAAAAAACAAAAAACAAAACAAAACACTGACATTTCCCCACAAAAACAGGATTTCTGCAGGGACCCGTTAGGAATTTGATTTGATCTGCTCTCTATTCAGGGATCACTTGGCAAAAATCAAGGCAATTTGCATTAATCTATTTACTTACATTTTTGTGTAATTATGTGAAATTATCAGAAAATTTGCTTTTGGGTGTTTCAATTGTTTTCATTTTACATTTTGCAAACTCATCGTATTCCTTGGAAAGCTTTTAAGTCTGCAAAATGGAGACTGTTTTTGTTCTGGGGAGGTGGGAGGGTCGTTTCTCTCTCTGCTCTCCTCTAGAGGGGAACAGAGCAGTTCTGGAAATTGGTCTCAATGGGAATGCAATTTTCAAGATGCATCTATCCTAGAAGTTAGAAATGAGACATCATTTCTATTCCTTATTGAAATAGGTCTTGACAAATTCCAGGAAGTTTTGCATACAGAAATTGTACAAAGAAAATCCAAGCAAGGTTCTTTAAATAGACCATATTTAGGTACAGCAGGTTTACTGACCTGACTAACTCCTCAGTCTTACCATATTAACAATACGTATTTTTTCTGTACAGTGTTTTGAAGACTACCACTTCAACGAAGTGCTACCTGATTTCCTACTGGGAAGAGCTGAACAGATTATTTTCTGTCAAAATCCACAAGCAGAGATAGTGTAGAACAGCCCAGGTCACAATCCAAGCACAACACTACCTCTTCTTAAGTTCCTGGATTGCAAGTGGAAGACGACTGATCTACCAGTTGAGAGCAGTATGGGCTAATAGAGAGGTGTAAGATATTTTTAGATGAAAGAGTTCAAATGGAAGTTTGTCGTTCTCTGTGATGAGGATTAAAAGCCATATAATGTCCATCACCTGTAAGTATGCCTAGCTGTCTCCACATTATGCACAAGGGCAGGCAGGCACCAGCTCCAAGTGGGCAGGCACCAGCCCCAAGGCAGCTCTTACAGACACCGCTGAGATTTCTGTATCTGAGTTAACATCAAGGTCCTGCAGAGCCACACCAATTCAGTGCTGTGCAACCCTGCTGTACAGTAGCAAGGGGAAAATGTTGATTTTAAATCAGAAGTCAAGTCTAAAGGAAACTAAAATTTGTGCTCATCCATCAATGCAGGGTTTGTTGAACGACTCCTAAGTTCAGAGAGCTGGAAAGTGCTGGAGAATGACAGTGCTCTGCTAGGCCAGTTTTTGGCTAGAGAAACATCCCCCGGCAGTGCCAGGTGCTTGTTCCAAATAGTACAACTTTGCCAAAGCTCCACATTCTCTAGGCTTTCAATTTCAGCTGCCAAAAACTACAACATGATCTTTACTTCCTCAAATGACATTTCTCATCAGATCAATTCGGCATTCAGCAGCATCATTTTAGAAGGCTGGTTGCTATGACAATGCTTTGTGGAGCTCTGTTAAATGCTGTCAATTCATTGGTAGAAAGAACTAAAGAACTGGCTGTTTGGGGCCTTCAGAGCAGTTCTTATCTAGAATCAGAACAGCGTTAGGGAGCTCAGAACACTTTAAAGTACTCATGGAAATCACGAGCTTTACTAAAGAATTAACATCCTACAGATATTTTAAAATGCCTTTTCTTCCCCAAAAATACATTTCCCTAACCATAACTGTATTTCCAGCTGGTTATATTTGTTTTCCATTGCCTGGTTTCTGTTACTGCTCTGTCCCACTGTGATGTTGAAGCTGTGTACCAGACAGACGATTCAGATTTGTAAGAATAACAAGAGGAAAACAGATTGCAAAGACCCACACTTTCAGAAACAGAAAAGGAAGGGGAAAAAAAAAGCATCAATAAACATCTCACTTTACAAAAATAACTGCAGCTTTTCATAACAGTTGCTCATCTGAGATAGGTTCAGAATCTAGTAAATATGCTGTTAGGGTTACTGCAGACTTACTTCAACAGGCAAGAAGCATTTCATATTGGAACCAACAAATAAAACTGCATTTGTTTTAGTTTCTGGTAACTTCAGATCTCCACCTCCTTTCTCTCTGAGCATTCATTTGAGCTGCCTAATGTAAGAAGCAATAAACCCCTCCACTTTACAGCAGTCTTGCATTTTGGAAGCAAGAAATGTGGAAATTAAACTTGTCTTGAAGTCTTTATTGTACTTCACATGGACTCATAAGACTAACATATCAAAAGTTAGGGGAAAAATGGTTCCTGCTTATTCTACCTTTATTTTCACGTCTGTCTGTGCTCTCACTGCCTGCTACAAACAACTCTACGTGCACGATTTGTAGAAAATATTTAGGTGGAAAACTGCTCTGAAAAGCTCTGAAAACCACTATCATGTAGACTAAGTACTCTCAGACTTGTGTCAAAAACTGCACTTGGCACTATGGTTGCTACTGTCCACAAAATCATCTTCCTTTCCTCAGTCTCTACCAGTGCTTTTCTTCACTTCCCCACAGATGTCTACTTTAAAAAAAAAACAAAACCAAAAAACAGCCCACTGTGTACAACCTTCACCTATGTCACTCATCCATGCTTCTCTTACACTAGCCTGAAAGCAAAGGAAACCAAAGTAAACTGCTTGTAGTCAATTCTCCTTTCACTCCTTCCATAAACCTTTAAAGACACCTCTATTCAAAGAGGACCAGATAAACCAGACCTTCCTTCCAGTCATCCCTTCTTTACAGCATTTCATGCTATACAGACTTGCTGGTCTTCGGGGCGAAGATCTGATTTCACCTTTATCATCATGCAATGCCAGACTCTACGGAAAGCCCCAAAACATTCAGCAATCTTCCCCGCCCCATCCCAAAGTACATCTGAAGGCCAGAAGTGGGTGGGTATTTCACATATTCGGACATCACCACATTTAATTTTCCAGCTGTTCACTCCCCAGCTCTTACCCATGAAGTCACTTAGACCACAATGTTCTGGTCTTTTTCCAAAAATACCTGAAAACACCTTTGTGCAAGCTTTACAGAGATTTAAAGGATTTCTGAAGAAAATGTATAAATACGTATTCGCCCAAAATAATAACAGTGACTTCACATGTTGTCCACGAAGTTACTTATTTTTCTCAGTGTAAAGATAAGTGCAAAAAAGCAACAGGAAGAGAGAGAATGCTTTCAGTAGCAGTGCTGTCAGAGGCTAATACTTAAATTGTTGTAGAACTAGAGCCTAAGAGATGCTTGAGATAAGCTGCGATAGAATAAAAAGATACCAAATATATTTTGATACGTGTTGACATTTCTGTTAACTACTGTGTTAATTACAAGTTTCCTGCTTTCTCTGGAAATAATGTATTCAATAAAACAGCACAAATAAATTTGATGGGAATAGTGGAGGTTGAAATCATCATTCCTCCTTATCTGAAGCCAGTTAACATACATGAGAGAAACTTCCCTAGGGATAAGTTCTTGATGAGGATTCACTTCAGCGTACTGATGGGCTCATACAGCAACACTCCAGTTTAGCAGGACTGCAGCTGCAGTTCTGACTGTGCATATTAGCCAACGAGTTATACTAAATTCTATCAATCAATATCTGAAAGGTTAAAAGAAGTTTTCAAAACATTTTCCTGAAAGCAATCTATCAAACAATACAATTTCCCTAGCAGCTGCAGAAATCTAGCTTAGCAGATTCCAAAACAAACAGGAGGACCTTTGCACATGAAGATCTCACTCAAATCCTTCTCAACTTTTTTCATATTGACTATTTCAGATCAGGAAACTTATTATTTGGTTCAAACTAAATCACTACAAGATCACATAGCCTAACCTGGAAAGATTTCCTGCTTAATACATTTCGTGATCCAAGATGTATTTCAGATTTGTAAACTATCTAAAAAATCACATTTCACTTGGACACACATAAGCACGCTCAGAACTTTGTTTTCTTATGTAGCCATGGCTGCAAATTCAGTTTGGGACACACCATGCTGCAATTTGTTTTCATAAATACCATATTCAGTATTGCCAGAAGCTGTGAAACACATGGAATCTGGTGCCACTGCCGGCTAACCCTTACTGTGAGCCCTCAGATGCCAATTTCAGACATCCTATGCTCTGCAAGCAACTATAAACAAGGCAATTAGACTTAGGGTGCCTTTTTCTTACCAAATATAAGTTTAAAGGATGCATGTTATTAAACGTGATTTGTAAGTCACAGAAATAATTGAGCTTGCTTGCAAATAGTAATAGTAATTTACACTATATAAGGTTTCCTGCATCAAACAGCTTTTTTCACAAGACGCCGGAGTCTGGCCTTATGATAATGTCAGCATGAAATCTTGGGACCTTCAGTTCAAGCTAAAATATTTAACAGTCTGCATAATTACCAGCTCCTGTCTGAGGAAATGAGAGCTTTATGTCAGACACTGATATCACATACGGTGCATGGTCAGCCACAAATTAACCTCAGGGTTTAAATTTCCAGCTGTGGGAATATATATCTTAGTATGAAAGTTGGAAGACTTGATGCGAAGACTCCCCTGCCCACAAGATTTGGAATTGTACGAGTAAGAAACCTAAGTCTGAATCACTTCTTTCCCTTAACTACTTCACTGAAAGATCACAGTACACATACCATTAAAACCATCAACTTCTGCTTAAACAGAAATCCAGTAAGTAATCTTGTTCCTTAGGAGATTCTTTATTTATTTATTTAATATAAACAGGAAGACTGAAGGTTCAAATAAAGGCAACAAAAATCTCCTTATTTTAGGCTTGGAATGTTGGCAGCTGCCACAAGGTCATACGGGATAATATAATCCATTTTATTCAAGCTTTACATTCCAGAAGACCAGCAATCACAACTGGAGTATTAAACACCGAAGTATTGAGCAACAAGATTCCTCATATTCTATGTTTTATTCTTGCATTTAAAAGAGAAATTATGCCAGAAAAGCTGTAGAAAGCAGAATTTCTGAAGAAACCGTATTTGCTACAAGATTTCTTCACTCTGATGTGCCACAGAAGTGCAAAACTGACAACAGTCACTACAAAAATCTTATGTAGGAGGAGTAAAATGTCAGAAAAGTCATACCTGATGCATCCAGATGTTAAACATCTTAATCATCACTGGGCTTCATCCTCATTTGGGCTTGCATCTGTGCAATCATCTCCTGCATGCGGCGCAGCTGTAAGAGAAAAACACCCACATGTTTAGGACAATTTCTCCTATCCCAGATTCTTTAGAGCATTACATCCAACTTTCACAAGAGTTTTGTAAAAATACTTAAGAGAATTAGTCAATAAAATCCAGATCTTTTGAAGCTAGCAATGTTTGCAGCTGTTTGCACCTGTGAATTAATATTTATTCTAGGATAAAGAAAAAACATTCTCGTCATGTATGTACAGAGAGAGATACAATGCTTGAGTGAGGCGAAGAAGCTTTGCTCTGATACAAGCACTCAAAGCACGCTATCCTTCATGAATACTCATCTTGTGGCTAACCAGATAATTACACAAGTTTTTAGAAACAGTAACAGCCAAAATTGCTGACAGAATTTAAAAACTTCTTCAAAGGCAAAATAGAAAGATGCTTATAAAATTTGGAAAGACAGGATAAACATATTAAACTTTTTTTTTTTTAGTATCTAAATGATGACATTTTCTTGGAAATAACTGTTTTTCGTAAAGACATTTTCTTAGGATGCTGACAAGTTAATTTCCATCTGACAAAAAAATGCTTGTTATGTATCATGCCTCTTTTATCCTTTTTTTTTTTTTATATGTATCATGCTTTTTTTTTTTTTTTTATTTTTTTTCTTTCTTAACACTCCTAAGAAAGAATAAGAAACACTAAGGCAGATTTTAAAAATGCATATGCAAATACCTCTAATTTGGTATACAAATAAACATGTGTTCTGTCATACAAATTGGAAAAAATAGGCTGCAATTTCCATGCACGCTGTATAAAATGATACCATTTCAAACTGGAGATCACATAATGGATCTGCTGCTTGCATAGCAAATGTTTATTATTCTAAGAATAATTGTATTGTTTTAATACTCTGCCATTAAGCTTTATTCTTCAGGAATATATACTTAGAGGATAACCTTCTTGGGGGGGGGGAGGTGGGGAGGAAGATGAAAAACTTTTCAACTCACAAAGCACTGTGTAAACAACTATACTGTATTTTCATCCAGGCAATCATATTAGCCACAGAGATACCAGTTACTTCATTACATTCAATCCAGAATTATCTGCAGTGTGCGTGCAAGTAAATCTATGCAGTGTTGAGCTGTCTTGATTGTTTTAAACACAAAGAAACATTATGGAACAGGGATAGAATAAGCTAAAGGTGCCTCTATCACTTTTTCTTGCCTTACTTCAGATGCAGGTTTGGGAAAGAGTAAGAGAAAAGATGTGCAGGGATCGGAGCATAGCTGGAGGTAGCAGAGCTTGCCTAGAACTAGCTGGCTTCAGACTGGGACACATCTCTTGCTGCAGCAGCACAGAGAAAGGCTAATTCAGGTTCCTGTGACTACAGCACAGATAGACCCTGACAGAAGGAGATTCACACAGGAACAGCGTGGTACAGTTAAGTCTGTAGTGATTATTATATATCCGTCTACCTCTTTCTGCTAAACAGTCAAAAGGCCTCTGATCAAAAAGATGACACTGTTGAAGGAAGGAAGAAAAGCAGAAAGTCTCAGAAATGAAGGGTTGCATTGATTCCCTGGTTCAGGAAAATAAAGTTTCATAGATGAACCTGTACAAATGTAAGACACCTGGTCTTTTGCATTTCCCCTCTGCAGCTTTACCATCAGAATAAAACCAGCCTATTGGAAGCTCGCCTACTTTCCTTCCCAAGAGCACTTGAAACTGAGCCCTGAAATATTCCCAAAATAGCAGCCATTCAGTAATCACAGGGAAAGATACTGCTGCACATGTATTATGGAGATTTGCTCAAACACAGCATTCTGCTAATAATCAACATCATATTTTTAGACTTGATTACATCACTGAGTCTCACATTTTCTTAACCTTAATTGACACAAACATGCCCACACCATGAAAGAAATCATACCCTGGAAGACTCAAATCTAAGACAGGACAAAAAAATTAGATCTGCTCTGCTCCACCATTGAGTAAGATTTTATTTTTACATTTTTACGTAGAGCTTTTGAGACCTACTGGTGAAGAGTTAGTCCTATCCCTTAGTTAAATAATGGCAGGTTGCTGAAGCTTTCAGCATAATTCAGTAGGAAGACCTTCAGGCACACACAAACCTGTTAAACTAAGCACGTTGTTGTATCCCATGGCTGTTAGTTCATAGCAAGACATTAATGTTTCCTTTTAATAAGAGAAAGTTGGCCCAAAAATAAAGAAAAATAAAAAGACATTTAAGCATATCTATCTACCAGAGACAACCAGTGTATTTCACTGCGTTGTGTTTTGGCTTTTGTTGAGCATTTGATATGCAAACAATCCAGAATGGTTTCTTGTTCTTAAACTGGAGCTTCTCAAGAGCCCTTATCAAACAAATATGTGTTTCGTAACAGCATGCTTAACAGGCAACCTATGAGTAATGCTTGATACCGCACACTAAAACCTGACCGTGCTGAAGTTTAAAGTAATAACTGAGTTTAGAGAGAATGCACGTAAATATCTTAAGAAAATCATTTGCACTATATGAATCCTGGCAGCTCAACTGTAAAATTCACAAACTGGCTCTTCTGTGCCTTCCTTCTTTACTCACTCTTTATGCCAGGACTAAAGCTTAGTGTAATATATTGTGTAACTACTGGGTATCTATTACTTGCAACTGCTGTAGCAACACAGAAAGGACACCAGCTTCTAAAATGAGAGTGAAAGTTACTGAGTTAAAAGTGAATCACATGGCTTCCTAACGGATTCCATACCATTAATACAAATCACAGATAAACAGCTTAGCCAACAAGATTTCATCTGTAATGTTTTGCCCAGAATACAGACAAGTACTGCTCCTGTCTGAACAAGGTGTCTCTTCAGTGACAACCCCACAGGTATCACAGGGAAAGCAATGTTAAGAACTGAACACTATTTACTTCCCACTGACACGCCTCTCCTCCCCACACCAAGTATGACTATTTCTGTCCACGCTTTTACATAAAAAGCTCCTAACAGAAGAGGCTGTGAGAATAGGACCAGATGGAAAAATGAAGCTGCAGACAGTGAATTTTCTAATACACCAGCATGTTCCCACAATAGCTGCTGTTGGTTTAAAATACTTTCAGTACCAAAGAGTAGAACTAAACTTGTTAACTGAGGACAAGAAAAATACTCCTGATAAGGTTGCCACATTGGAAAAGCGGCTAACAGAAAGCTAAATGTATGCTTTCATAGCATGTGCTAACACTACAAATAACAGAAGTCACTATGGTCACAGCCGTCATGCTACATGGGCAGCAAGGACTGTTCTTTCAAAGAACAACTCAAAAGGACAAAAAACAGTTACTCAAAAAAAAAAAATCTTCTTCGCTCCAGCCTCCAAGGGATTCCCACTGCTAATCATCTGCTAAGGGCCATCTTCTCATGATGTGCTCCCAGGACTCACTTCACAGAGTTCTGCATGAGGTGCACCTCCTTCCCCTACGTTGGGTAATAACGGTCGACAAAACCAAATTAAACACTAGAGCTGTTTCTATTTCTGTCAGGTCTGGAGGCCTTTATCAGCAGTCACGTTGCCTCCCCACATGAAAGTTTTCACCTTATCTTTCATGAAAATACTTACGCAAATACCTGCAATTCCAGCCAGCTACCGACACATGGAAGCATTTGGCACACCCTCACCTGCCCACGGGGCTGCTGCGAGACCCTGGCACTGCAGGCTGCCCCCGCGAGGGCTCCCATACTAAACCTATGGCAGAGTTCTTGATCTCAACTGCCAAAGGGCTAAAAACAATTTAGGAAGTAGGACAAAGAAAATGTTAACATGGCGATTAATTCTCTCATATTCAACCAATTGTTGACCAACCCCTCTGAAGACACTGGAGCCTGAAGTCTCTGAGTAGCTCACTGGAGGGGAGGAAAGAGAAAAACCTTGTTCCGTGCTGTTTTCATATAATCACAGCCGTAACATTTTTCTGGAAGTATTCCTTCTCAAAAAACTTTGAAAGATTTTCATTACAAGATATTTTCAGGGTAGAAGTATTGCACAACACTATAAACTTTCCTAAGTTTGGGCGCCCATTTACACCACAATGTCAAAATAATCTGAACTGCAGCGTGTTTACAGGAAGGAATGTGGATACCTTTAGTCTCATTTTCACTTCCCAGCTCAGAAAAACAGATCATCACTTGCAGATGAAGAAAAAGCACAACCAGACTGAGCAATAAATCCAAAATGACAGATTAGCTATTCCAAATTGCTGAACTGGGGACCACTTCCTTTGGCATAATAAAAGATCACTTAAAAGTGATGCCTTGATAATGATGATCCTGGCACTAACCCAAGCATTCATTCCTTCCAAGGTTATATAAACCTTAAAAAACTGTAAATAGAACTTCAAGCACCGTTACTGATGGGAATGCAAAACAGGAGGGGAAATGGATATTTGTTTTCTCTGCAAAGGCCATGGAATGCAAACCCATTTCCTCTGTGCCTCTTTCCTCCACAGACTTTTCCCAGTCCGAACCATCGGGACGATACAGAGATGAAGGGATTTCATACCAGCTTATCTACAGAAGATTCAGCAAAGCCTCTTGATCTCTTCAAGACAATAGAACGCAGAGCTTAAAAAATCTACTTGTTTTTTCAAGTTCTATCCTAATCCTCTGCAACTTCAGCAGCAGTTATTCAGAGATGATTACTCCCAGAGGGAACTTGCAGAGATCATCCTCCAAGAAATTCAAGACTTCCCCTGCTTAGCCATAAGATATAAGAACTACATTACATACATGCATGTAAATACTACATACTCGTTCACATGGAGCGGTCAGCATAGAACAGTATATGATGATGTGCTTACTGTATCAACAGTTTCCAGCAGAAACAGTTACAGCAGTTTTTTTCAGGTGTAAACCTGAAGACAAATAGTTCTAAAAAGATACTTAAGTTTCTACTTAACTGCTAGGCAAGTATAATTCAGTTTAAATAAAATAAGGAGAAACAGTTATCACTTAAACTCTTTAAGTGTGTCACATGAAACTTTGAAACACTGGATTATAAAGAAGTATTTCCAAGCCTGCTCTTGACCTTTCCAAAGCATCTAGTACTCTCTGCTGTCAACTGATGGTCTGCTGTTGTTTTGCACATAGGTCAGTGAATCCAAAGCAGTCAATTTGTGTACAGAACACTTGCAGAAGCTCCACTGCCCTAAACGCATTTCAACAATATAGCTGCATTTTTATCACTGCACTATTTCAAGTTTGTCTTATTTATTCTCTGATAATTCATATTATTAGCTACTAGTTATGGTGATAAATACAAAAAAAAAAAAATCCTAAAAGGAAATGCAGAAGCAGCTGATTATGTCAACATGCCAGGTAACCAGGGTTAGCTATTTTTAAATGTGGATGCTACAAAAGAAAAAGGAAATGCATAGACTGAAGTAACTATGTTCCATTAGCTTGCGTGTACTGGAGTCTGAATGTTTCATCTCAGAAACACATAAAATTGCCTGTATTTTTATTTATAACTTCTTACTCTAAATCACTGCATGTATGCATCAGCCTTTTAAATCATGAGTCCTCCATTTATGGATTTGGATCCAAGCTGAATTGGATAAAAGAAGAATAAATAGGAAAAAGAAAAAAAAAAAAAAACAACAATAAAAAAACCTATCTTCCAGTTGGCAGAAAGTGTTGCCACAATGAAAGCAGTCATAAGCCTTGGCAGTGTACTATTTGAATTTAAATACTAAACTAACAATCTCTGAATCTTTAGAACTTCAGAATAAAATATTAGGTTGAAAGGCTTAGCAATAACTTGAAAGCAGAGTAAGAAATCAGGGACTGAAAAGATCAAATCCATAAATTGACTGATACAAAAGAAATATTAGGAGTTTTCTGCTGCAAGCTGAGATTGAAATGAAAAGACATGCACATTAATTGTATCACGGGATTTTTAAGACTTGGTAACCTTTTTCTACTCTGTAGCCACTTAATGCATGGAGAAATTTATTGCTAACAAGGTTGTACTAAATCATGCACATCAGAAATGACATTAGTTTACCAGTCTACCCCAACATATGTTCAAAAAAAAAAAAAAACACACGTAGCTGACAAATATAAATTGACTTCTTTGCTTAACAAAAAATAGAAATTATGCTTTGAAGAAATCAGCATATGTACTGAAAAAGAAAAATACCCTGCCTACACAACCAAGAGTCCACACACTACCTAATATCCATACTATGCAATTAACTTTGGATGGGCAGCCTGTATGTTCAGATTAGGTCTTATTTTTCACAACTCTCATCTTACACTCTCTGGGCAGTAGTTGATGCAGAACACTGAAACTGGAGCATGGCATATTATATAAGAGAACAAGAAGTTTTAGAAGCTTTGCCTTACCTCAGCCTCTTTCTGCTGGAGGATTCTATCCTTGTCTACAACTTCTTCTTCAACAGGCCTGTTGGACAAAAGAATGCATTGATGGTCTAAGATACAGAAGAAAAAGTCTCCAAGAACAGATTGAAGGCTCATATTTCAGTTAATATAGCAATGAAACAGCATGCATGCCTTCTTACAGGGAACAGAAGATATTGTTAAACTCATTTGCATCCCTTTTGTAAAAATGCCACCTTCTATCTGTTCTTTGCTTACTTTGCATTCTGTTATTTCCACCCTCTAATTTTCTTTTTCAGTTTCTTAAAATGGGATTAAACAGCAAAAAAATCCTATAGCAATGAAGAAGTCACAAGATTCCCTCTGCCACCTGTCAATACTAGAAAATCATTCATAAAAGCAGCTGTGAAATAACTGCTTAAGCTATTTCCTTTCCTCTAGGATCAAAAAGCTTAGCTGAATACTTAACAAGTAAAACAGGGAGAAGAAATAGTTGCTATCAAGAAAGATGTAGCATGAGTAGTTGTGGATTTTTTTTTGCGTCAAATCTGCCAAGGACAGAAGCTTTACAATTAAAAAAAAAAGACTACCATAAAATTGTGCTCAACTTCTCTCTGTAGCTATACATGAAGAAGTATGAAGGACTAAGGAAAAAAGCCAGCATGGCAGTCTTGAAATTATTAGAGAAGCAACATTCTACTTAATCAGATAGACTGTGTCCTATATAAAAACAAACTCTAGGAGGCATATTGTTTTTCCAGGTAGACATCATTAAATAAAAACCTATCTTGCTTGCAAGTCCATTGCTTCTCTATGAATAATTCCATCTGAAAGCATACTGAAAAGGGAATGGATATCAAAACAAGACCAGCTCTTTGTTAGCAGGGCACTTTGCAAGTTATAACTCTTCAAGAAAATAATCACGTTTCACTAACTCCACAGACTGAAATCTCATGAGAAATAATGAGATACAGGGGAGGATTAGTTAGGAGGATGAGTGTGTCAGACGCCACAGAGGAAAAGAAGAGACTCACCAGTAACAGAGCCCAGAGGGACACACATACTTACTTGCCAGTTCGTTTTAGCCTCTCTGAACGGAAGTTCTCATAGTGCAAATCTTGGGTCACCTCCTGCAGGTCCTGCATGTGCGTTCTAGAACGAGCAAAGGGCTATTGAACATTTTGTCCTTCTTGTCAAAGGGAAGAGAAACACCCTTTTATCTTCCATTTTCATTTTACACCACGTCTGCCATAAAGCTAACCAGAATACTGCTTTCATGTTCACTGGTCTTTGAATTCATAGTTTGGTATCCTACCAATATTATTAAAACACAGAAAGTGTGCTGTCCTTTTATTGTTCACTTATTACTTTATAGGAATTTTTTTACATGAGCCTGAAGCACAAGAACCTCGTGAAGACCGTTATCTAAAAAGGTAGATTAATTACTAAAATATTTTTTGACACTTAAGTGCTGTTAGCTATAATTTGTAACTGAAAACTAGGCAGAGTTCCTTGGCTAACAGAACAGCTGACATGGCATAACTTTCAATTATCAAAAGAGAAGAAAACGCTTGCTAGAAATGATGACCAGTAGAGGGCAATCCCTGCCCAGCAGAGAGTAAAACTCAAAATTCACAACAAAATTCAATTTGCAACAATAGCGAGATGTCATAAAAATTACTTAAAGCTATCTACACTGGCAGAATATCTCTATCAGCTAAAGTCATAAAGGGTGAAAGGTATCACATTTAACAAAGGATTTGCCATGCTGGCAGGAAATCTGAGCTTTGCCTTTAGAATACTCATCTTCATGGATTAATCAATCATTTTTGTATTTTAAAAGCCTATCTGCCCCACCCACTGCACTATAAGAAAATTTCAATGTACATGTAAAGCCATAAAAGCAGTTAACATAAGATATAAAAGCTATTACATGCATCTTACAAGAAAATATTTTCTAAATTTTGCATTAAGTCAGATCAGAGGATCATAGAAGTAAATCAAGCTGCAGGAGTATGCAAAAAAAAAAAGTTAATCTACACTGTCACCAGGACAACCACTGAATTCAAGAATATAGGTTCTTATGACTCTCTAGTCATTGTAACAGAATTACATCACCACAGGAGATGGGATAATTTTACCATTACTCACACCAGCATTGTGCGTAATTTAAGGAAATCATTGTGCTCTGGATTTTCAACTTCAACAACTCCCCAGGGATACAGACGGCCTCTGATTTTCTTCCCTTTCACCTCAATAAGTTGATTGGATCCAATAACAGCAAAGGGAATGCTAGCCTAGTTGAGACAAAGCAAAACAAGTTACTGTGTTGAGTTCTGATTGGCTATGGTTTTTTTTGTGGGTTTAGTTGTTTGCTTTTTTCTTTTGAGGAAAGTGCAGAAGTATTATAAGTAACAGACAGGAGACAGGGAAAGGAAGTGTTGACAAACGTATTTTACTAAAACCCTTCTATGTGAAAAAAACAACAAATCCTATTCTGAACAATGCAACCTCTCATTATTAATACCTGCAGTCTTGTTAGGATCAGTTTGTCTTAACAGAACTTGAAAAGGAAATGACGCTTTGCTTTAGGAACACTTGACTGTTGTTGAAATACAGTTTGGGCATAATGTGTCATCTGACATAACATCATGCATGGAAAACAGCCAACAGAAACATACTTCAGATTCAGATTAAAGTATCTAGAGACTGAGAATTTCAGATATGTTCTTCAAGCATCTTTGTAAGTATCACAACACAAAGAGGAAATGACTTCATTAAAACCCTTATTATCGATTCTAACAAGAGGAAAGTTGTTAATTAGTATAGTAACTGCACATTCTCTTTTGCTTACATGTTAAAACGTTTGAGTCAGAAAACAGACAGCAACTCACAGTTTTTGGTGAACAGTTGCTTACATTTAAAAAAGAAAAGTCGTAACACTACATTTGGAACTCTGACAAAGCAAATGGACTAAAAAGGATTATAGTTCACACAGAAAACATGAAGAAAACTTTTCAATACATATTATAAAGGAATGAAGTATTTTTAGCACACAGTAGGCCTGCATAGTTATTGCAGCAAAATAATAAATTGAGAAATAGTGATACTTGCCTTTAAAACTCTGGTTTGTTCTTTAAATTCCTCATCTTCATCAGAATCTGCATCAGGGAGCTGGTAAATTCTAATGCCATGTTCAGAAATCTCATCCAGAACCTAGGGAGTTTACAAAAAAAATAGGAAGGAAAATAATAACATCTTATTTTATTGAAAAGATATTTTTAGGTTAAAGATATATGCAATAGATCTACTAGACTGTTAAGTATAGAAGTCTCAAAGCATGTTTTTCTGCTCTAAGTAGTTTGAAAATGATTTAAAAATCCATTAACAGAAATTATCATTACTTACTCTTTGACTATATTACATTCCATTAATTTCATTCTGCCTATGAAGAAAAAATACCATTTTTCGTTTTTCTTCATTCAGACAGATTTAGACCTCAAATCCATAAATACCTTAAGAAGAACAGCTCAAGTTATAAAAACACCCATCCAGCAACCTACACGTTCTGAGACTTAAGAAACAAATGCTAAGTGGGAAAATAATCACTCATAAAATGAGCACAGAAACCCACACTACATGCTTGGATTTTAAAGATTTTATTCTGCTACTATAAAAAATGTATCTTAAGAACATCGCTGAGATTTGCTAACATAGAGGTTCTTTCTTTAAAAACAGCTTACTAACAGGCATTTAAAATGCCAAAGCATTTGCTGAGATTACCTCTGCACTACACTAATCCATTTGTGATACAATCTACAGAATCAGACATGGCTAAACACGAACAACTCGCCGGTCTACTCAAAGGGAAACAGACTCACCAACTAAATAAATACATTTTGTGACATTTCTAAAGTATGTTTGTTTGCATATGACCTTAACTAGCGTATTTCTGTTCTGTAATAGAGATAAAGATCTTAAACCCTTTTTGGATTTCAGCAAAGCTTTTGATACCATTTCTCACAGTATCCTTCTAGATAAAATGTCCAGCATACAGCTAGACAAGTACACAATGAGATGGGTGAACAGCTGGATGGTGGGTCAGGCTCAAAGTGTTACAGCAAATGGGGTTACATCAGGTTGGTGGCCAGTCACTAGTGGGGTACCCCAGGGCTCCATTATAGGGCCAGTTATCTTCAGTGTCTTCATAAATGACCTGGATGCAGGACTCACTACTGCAGTGAAGTTTGGGCATAGGGTTTTCTTTTTTCCCACTTTTTTTTTTTTTTTAGATAGTCATAAAAAACATTTTTAAAGCCTATGTAAGGACTTGTACTGTCATTACAACATATATAGCTGCATCTGTTAAAAAAAACAACACACACCATCTTGATATTACAATTAAAACTAGATTTCAAATGCATGAGAGGTCTTAATGAACCTTCACATAGCATTGTTGGGTTCCTTGATCCTCTGCTGTGATAGCAACTGACAGCTACAGTATAAATGAAACTGTCCAAGTAGACCTTGGTTATTAAACAGCTGTTGAAAACAAAACAATCCCTCACACCATTAGATTAGAATTGACCATGTATGAACCACAGCTATTTCCACGACAATGCTTTCTTGGCAGGTATATAAACATCCCCCACAATCACACATGCGCACATACAATATATTATTAGCCCATTCCTAAACAGAGTAATACTTTAAAAAAAGAGAGAATTGGGAATAAGTCCTGCCAATAAGCAATTAACAGTTATGTTAGCTCCGTTACATTTAAATCAATACATGTTATTATTGCTTTGCAAAATGGAAGATAACTAAACCAAAATGATAGTAAATGATAGTAAAACACAAATCTGGAATAGGTTGGGCACTGCTGCAGTGCGATGCCTTTAAGTATCTGCATAAAATAAGAAAGCACATTTAACCTGACTGAGATCTTGAAGATAAAATGCAAGTGAAACAATAGCGGGAAAGCCAACAACAAGGGGTGCTAGAATAATATATTACAGCTGTTAAACCTAGTGCTTTCCTGAAAGGAAAAAGAAATGCAATAAAAACAAACTGTATTTTATGGTCCTAACAATGAAACAGCATTTTGCTTCTTCAAATCTCAATTTTATTGGCCTCAGAGGATTCTGTGTTCTTAAAGATTAGCCTTCCCATGGGAAATTAAAAAAAAAGTCAAAATATTAGTTCCCCTCTCATGAAGTCATTCTTTTGAGCATGTTTCCTTAGCAGCCTTGCATGGCACAGCTTGTGAAACTCCCTTGCATTTCTTCCCACTTGAGAGTTTTAAAAAATAACTTTGAATTCCAGAAAGACCAAACAGGAATTACTCCAAGCTGGGTTTCCTTTGCGAGCACCACGAACTGATTTTGCTGCTTAGTCCAAAGCAGCAAAACAAAAACATTTTACTTTAGATTGACGGCCAAATGGCAGAGAGATCTTAAAAAAAAAAAAAAAAAAAAAGGCTTCAAGCTGCGTCAGCAAAGCAGGATTTAGATTCTTATTCTTGATTAGAGATTCTGTTAGCAGAGACGCTTTGAGTTAGAACAATATACAGTAGCTAGGCTTTCAAAGCTTTGGAACCACATTATACATTTGACTTAGTATAAACTCAGTTTGTTGAATGACCTTTACCAGCAGAACAAAAATAACGAAGACTGTTGTTTACCTGTTTCCTAACCGCTCCCTCAGACTACAGTGCAACTGCTGTTGATTTCATTAGATCTAGCCCGTGCATAAGTGTGGCTTGGTGTAAGCAGAGGCTGTTTTAAAGACTAGACTGAGTAACTAAAAGTAACTTTGCTTTAAACTGGAATGAACTCAACATGGATTAGCAATACATTCAAGAGAGGCTGCTTTTAAATTAATCTCTTCATCAAAGGATGTAAATTGTAATTCACCTCCATATTCCACAATAAACAAGTACTGAAAGCCCTCAAATCTAACTGTACCAATTTCACATTCACATCAGGAAATGCATTTGCCTGCACGACTGACATATTGTAGCTAAAACCCTGTGTTAACAACCCACAGAAGCAAATGTCTAACAGCATGGGCACTCTACTGTGCATGACCCTGAGACCAACAAGCAGCAGATAAAAGGAGCACAGAAGAAAAACTTGAGATAATTACAGCAAGCAACAAAACCTAGTAAGATTACGTTCCTCTTCATTTCACCTAAGAACTGTTTTTGTGAAAGATGAATGCAGCTAGAAGCCATTTTATATCAACTTATTTTAGGCATTTGAACTGGCACAAAGCAGAACATTCAGCATTCCCAGTGAAATACATTGTCAAATATTTCTTTAATGTTCCATTTAAATGCCTGCTTCAATTCTCTCAACATCATTCTGTTACCGAATGCTGAACCGGAAAATCAGTACCTATGAAAACTGAGCTTGAAGTACGCTGCTGAAAGATCAAATACAATTTTATAAGTAGCAGCAGCTCCATGAACAGTATTGGTATCAGATGATAATCTTTCACCAACTCAGTACAACCACAGAAAAAAGAAAAAAAAGAAAAAAAGACGGAATAAGCAGCCACACATCTGCTTTGTTATTTCCCTATGAGTGATGTCCCTATAGAGTTCTTTCAATTTGCCCATAGTACCTGTTACCTCCCCATGGCATTTGTAGAAGAATGAAATAAAAGCTCAAGAGCCTGGGCAGAATTTCTTCCAGCAAGATCTAGAGCTCCTTTTTAAGTCTGTGAATGTCCGTTTTTTGTTGTTGCTGTTGTTTTTTTTCCTTCCTTCCACCTAGTTCATCATAAAGCTGGTTGCTTTCATATGAACACCTCTGTCCCTTCAGTGGATGTTTGTCTATGTTGCAGACAAGGTTCAAGGTCCATGCAGCCACAGCTGACCCCACTTTAAATTCTCTCAAAGACAGCAGATATATTCATTTTTTTGGGCAAGTTCTGTTACATCACCAAGCTTTATAGAAACACAACAGGAACGTTAGTAGTA